>NW_006921599.1:24590055-24618691 GCF_000298275.1 Orycteropus afer afer
TTTTCAGCTTGAACTTGTCGGCTTCTACACGCTTGTGAGCCATTTACCTAAGATAAATCTCTCTCTCTCTCTCTTTCTCTCTCTATAAATATATATATACACTTTGCTGGTTTTTGTGTTTCTCTAGAGAACCCAATCCAACACATTGTGCTTGTCTTCTTTTTCATTGTGATATGAAAATTTATCATTTTTCTTTGAGGTTACCCGGTGATTTATAATTTTCTCCCTGAGTTTAGAATAGTCCATTCTATCTTGCAACTCCCTTGACTTCCTCACCATTTAGAAGTTCTGTAACTACATTACTTTTCCCCTCTTTTTGGCTTGTAGTAGTCCAGTTGATGTCTCTGGTTCCCTGTTGGTAATCTTGTAAGCTCATTTTACTTTGGGTATTTCCTTAGCTGTGTTGGTTTCTGGGTTTTGTCATCTTGTATATTAATGGTCGTTTGTAGTTTGCTATTATTGGGTCTCTGTTCAAAGGACTATCTTTAGTATCTCTTGTAAGGTTGGTCTGGTTTTAAAAAATTCTTAATTTCTGTTTATTTGGAAATCTCCTAATTTCACCATCATATTTCAGTGACAATTTTGTCGGGTATATAATTTTTGGTTGGAAATTTTTCTCTTTCAGGGTTTTATACATACCATCCCATTACCTTCTTGCTTCATGGTTTCTGCTGAGAAATCAGAGCTTATTCTTATTGGTTGACCTTTGTAGGCAACTTTTCATTTTTCCTGTGCTGCTGTCAGGATTCTTTCTTTGTCCCTGGTTTTGGCAAATTTGATGATGATATATCTTGGTGATTTTCTTTTGGCATCTATCCTGTTTGGGGTTTGTTGGACTTCTGACTGGATATATTCTCATCTTTCATCATATCAAGGAAGTACTCTTCCAACAAAACTTGGATAATTTACTCAGTTCATTTATTTTTCTCTTCCTGCTCTGGAATTCCAATTGCACATATAGGTTATTCCTTTTGATAGTACCCCACATGAATCTTAGACTTTCTTCATTTTGTTTTGCTTTGTTTTTCTGATTCATCTCTTTCCAAAGAAGTATTCAGGTATTTCTCTTCAATCTCATTAGATTAAAGATTGTCTTGCATTGATTTGATTGTACTCCTTTGCCTTTTCAATGTGTTATCCATTGCTGAAAATTTAGTATTAATCTTCTGGATTTCTATCTGTAGATTTTGTATCATTTCTAATTTTTCATTTATTTTGTCATTTTTTTCTTGTATTTTCTTCTTTCTTTCTCTTTTTATCCAAATGTTCAGTTTTTACGAACTTCCCTTCTGTGAAAATTCATTCCAGAGTAGGTGCTACATATCTTAGGGAATTTGAGAAAGATAGGAGAAGAATAATATATATACACACAGTTTCATTTGAACATCTTGCTATACAATTAAAATAGCTTGTCCTTGTGAATATGAGACTTCTTTTTTTCTTTTTACTCTTTTTTAGCTTTTTAATATGGAGAATGTCAAGCATTGTATTTTCTTCTGAAATTGTTCTAGGGTTTTGTCTGTGTTTTCCATAATTTTGTCAGTGTTTTCCTTGACCTGGTACATAAATATAACTCTTTTGAATTTCTTGTCAGGGAGTTCCAATGCCGCTTCTTCCTCAGGGATGTGTCCTTAGTCTGTATCATGCTCCCTTGTTTCTACTGCTTTATCTTACTTCTTTGTGTGGACTTTAATGATCTGTTGTCCCTGAGACATTGTGATATTTTTGTATTTATATTTAATTGGTGATTGTATGTTGGAATGACTCATCCAAGGTTTTTGTTCTCTTTGTTGGATGTGTCTGAGTAAGCAGGATAATGTGCTCCTCTATTTACCAGAATTCTTATGTACTCACCACCTGTTTCCTGGTAGGTGGCATAGAGAATGAGAGTGACTGCACAGATCTCTGTTAACTGTTTGTGAAGAGCAGTTAAGGGTGACTCAGGCTCTCATTGGTGGTCGTTTATCCTTGGCCAGTTGGTGCAGAAGGAAGTGGTGGCTCCCACTCAGTAAGTGTAGCTACAGGAGGTGCGGGTGTAGTTGGGTCATATGGGAATAGTGGTTGTCTCCCATTCAGTTATACAAAAACAACAACTGAAAACCATCAAAAAGTAAAGGCAAGCAACAAAAAAAATCACATAAATACACAAGAACAATCATCAATAAGAGAAAAAAGGAGAAAAAAAAGAGGAAAGGCAGTAAATGAGAGAAAATATTTAAAGAAATACTTTAAAAAGCCAAAACAAACATGTATAGAAATAGGGAAAAAATGAAAGAATCAAACAAAAAAATCCCACAATTTCTAGGGAGTGGACAATCAGAGAAAAGAAGTTGAGTAGGAAAACAACAAAGAAAAAAATAGGAAAAATGTAAAAAGAAAAACAAGTAATGGGGAGAACCACAAGAAACAAAAAAATGGTAACTAGGAATAGGGAAGAGAGAAAAAGCTGAATAGTAGAACCTCAGAAGGGAAGAAGAAAGAATAGCATCAAAAAGAACCAAAATAATAATAATAATAATAATAACATTTTTAAAACAGGCAAAAACAAACTTAAAAAAAGAAAAAAAAAATCTGAGCAGTGTGGGGTGAAGCACCCAGGCTCCATCCAAGCACACAGACTAGGATGGTACTCCTTCCAGCCCAGAAGATGGATGAGAGGGAGGGATGGCCTCACCTCCTTTCACCAAGAGGATGTGGGCTGTAAGAGAAACAAGGGGAATGTGGCACCTTTCCAGTCCTTTGTCTCCAATATGTCCTTGCAGTCCCTGGCAAGTGAAACCTATTCTTAGGTCCCTGAGCATTATCTGAGATAATGCTGTCACTTTAAATAACCATAGCAGTGGAACCACTTGTAAACATTCAAAATGGTTGTGCGCTCCAGACACCCAAAGTTTCAGGGTTCAGCCTGTCTTCCTCTTCTCTGCTTCCACTTTTACTCACCAGCCACCACCAGTGCAGTCCTCCATGTAGCCCTGGTTAGCAGGGCCAATACTTAGGTTAATTCTTAGGTCCTAACACTACTTGGGAATATCCAAGCTGTCCATGTCAGATTTGCAGCTCCATGTCTCCTTTTTTGGTGTTTTCATGCAGGTTCTTCTACTAGTTGGAGTTTAGTCCACTTCTGTATCTTTCCCTTCAAAGCCCAGGGCTGCAGGATTATCTTTGTATCTGTGTTAATTGGTTCCCTTTTTCTTTGTTGAAGAGGGTCTGTGTAGTTTTTCTGCCTATTCTGCCATCTTACCAGAAATTTGGTTCTCCCTCTCCTAAAAGTTAAATGTGCATTTTTCATGCACTCAGAGGAGCATAAGGTCATTCATTGTACTAGCCATGAAATGATTTCTCCTTCTTCCCATTAATGAAAGAAACACAATTAAAATGTAAAACTCTTTTACGGAGACTTTAATAAAACTGTACAAAGTGACATGAAGAGAATTTGCTACATGAGTTTTCTTTTTCTTCACTTCAAATCAACTCCTTTTAAAGTCTATTAACTGTGGCAAGAGATGGCACCACAGCCAGCAGGATTTTTTTTTTTTTTTTTTTTAAGGATTATCTTCTCTAAATTCTTTGAGGCTGAATAAACATGTTTAGCAATTGGATAATTCTGAGCTTACACTTAAATAAAACAGAGGCTCGCACTAATTAACACAAATTAGCTTTATAATAGCAGAATTAGAAAAAAAAATAACTATTTCTAGGACTATTTTACACCTTTTTAGGAAAATAGCAGCTATCAGCCTAAGTCCACTACATAGAACTTTTTTGAAGAATGATATGTAGTAACTATTATCTCAGCCTGAATTTTCAGTATGATAGCTTATTCTTTATGTTCTAATTTCTATAGTTTCGAATGTAAATTGAGTTGAGGAGCTACATAGTTGATTCATGTGATGATGGGGGCCTTTTGCATAACTCAGGTAAATCTATTTCCCATTTTTGCCTTTGTTTACCTATCTGCAAAAAGGAATTCTGTGAGCTTTTGTAATATCATTGGAAATATATATATATTTATGTCTAAATTTCCAATAGCACAACTTCCAAGGATTTTGATCATGAAAATCAGATTGCTTAGTAATTTATACTGTATCTCATTCTAAAAATAAAAAATAAAAATGATGGGTCTTTTGAAGGAACATTCAGAATCAAAAAGATGAGGAAGTGAGGAGAAAAGGAAGCAAGATCTACCCAAAAATTATGTTAATGAGCCAATTATGTTTTGAAATTTGGGTCTGAACTTCACACCAGCCAGCAAAAAAAGAAGGGAACATATGTAGTTAAAACATACACAAGAATACATGAATACATAAGTTAATAGATTAATTAATTAATTAATCCCCATTTTTTCAGTGCCAAAGTGGTTTCTGGAGCTAAGAACTGAGAAAAAATTTTTCCATGGTCTTGCACATAGCAGTGAGGGATAAAGTCCTCATGATAATCTTCGTATGATATCCTCATGATAAATGTGCTGCTAAATTTCCTAGGCCATTTTCTTGTCATGCCCCAGGATTAAGATTATATTGTTTTATTGTGACTAATGATTCATTTACTCAAGGATTGTTGATTGTATGTTAGTACTCTGCATTAAGGAAGCAAAGGTGAAAAAGACTCACTGTCTCTGTACACATGGTGCTCACAACCTACTGGAGATACAGACACATAGGCAATTGAGTGTTAAGATTGAGGAAGTCAATGAAAGGGCAAAGGAGAGGGTGCCCTGTGAGGCAAAAGCCTAGGTGATGCCCAGAGCTGATAATCTGCACAGTGCTCACAGGACATGGAGGAAAACGAAAGATGAATCTGCAGACTTCAGCAGATTAGATTACAAAGGGCAGTATAAACCATTTTAGGGAGTCTGGCCTTCATCATCAGGACAACAAGAAAAGTTACTGAAAGTGATTCTAGAATTTACCCCTCAAAGTACCATTCAAAACAAAGCAAAAACACTCCAACCATACCACTTAGATCACCTTTCATAAAATGAAATGTTATATAATACCAGGTGGATTTGTTGTTAGGTGTCAAGTCGTTTCCAACTCATAGAGACCCCATGCACAGCAGAACGAAACACTGCCCAATCCCACACCAGCTCCATGATCATTGCTATACTTGAGCCCATTGTCGCAGCTACCAGGTGGATAGGAGAATTTAAACCTTGTTCCATGTGACCTGCTACCAGTCCTTAATATAGCAGTCAGTTCCTAGGAGAGGGTGGGTTGCAAAAGATACATACATCATTGACCAAGATACATGGTCAATTCCCTTGCTATCTTCAGTCTCTTATAATAGACACACACTCTACCATCCTGTGATAGGCCACACATCAGGCATGGCTGCTTGTACCAACAACAGCAGTAAAAATGCAGCTTAGGCTCAGGAGAACATGTTTGCTTTTGTAGTTTGTGATCCTATTAGATACCTCATGCTTTCTGCCTTCCTGTGACAGAGGATAGCTCTCTGCTATCAAAATGAAAACAGTTTTACAACAGGTCATGAAGTTCTTGGTGAAAATTTTGTTTTCAATGAATTGAGGACAGAGAGATTTGATTTTCTTTGAAGAAGTAGAATAAGAATCTTCTCTTTCCTGTGTGCCACAAGACAGGAAAAATGCATGTCTTCTAAATACAAGTCTCACCCTTTCCAACTGCACACCCAGGTCTCCTTCGTTTAGCAACCCTGCCTAGACGCATACACCTCAGAGAGTTGGCTCACTCATAGAGATGGAATTTAATTTCTTTATCCAATGAAAAATTGAAATACTTAAGCAATAACATTCAGCAACATGGTCTGCCATCTGATAATGTGCAGAAATGAGGCAATTATGCTTCACCTTGTGCGGCTGATGGAGCCACTTCAAATTTCAGATATTATCTAATATCCTTGCCCACATTTGAGTGTATTGTTATCATTATTAACCATAAAGAAAGTGCAGTTTACATACAGAATAAATCATTTAAAATGCAGTGCAGCAACACAGTATTGCCACTGCAATTTATCTGAATTCATCAATGCAAAGAGCATATGGCATCACCTTAGCTGGTACCTCTCTGCATGGATTGTAATTTAATGTCTACCAAATCATATATCAGCCATGTCAAGTAAGGAGGAGCTTTAGGGTGCAACTGCCATCAGAGTTACATTAAAATAAAAGTAAAAACACACTGAGGGGGCAGAGAGAGGATTGCAGAGTATGCAGATTGGCATTGAATTGGAGATAGTTCACAGATTATCTCTTTTGGCAGCTCTCTCTCTCTCTCTCTCTCTTTAACGGACATTACTACTCACAAATAAAACTTTATTTTTCTTTTGGTTGGTATAGTTTGAGGAAGAAGTCATCTTTTATTAGGTGGTAGTTTGTGTTAAAGAGACCATGGAATAGTGCACCAGCACATAACTTTGAAACCATTCAACAAGATTCAAACACTACCAGAATTTCTGAGCTTAGCAAACTCAGTTATAAAACGCAATCCTCTCTCAGGGAAGATCTGTGCATTGTGCAGGAAAGTCAGTAGTTCTTATAGCAATGCTAGTATGGGGCACATAATACTTAAAAAAAAAAAAAAAAAAAAAAAACTCAGAAAAATTTCTCCAAAGTTGAAATAATTTAAAGAAAGCCTATGTTAATTCTCTTTACCACATTTATGGAGTTCCTGGGTGGTGCATATGGTTACTGATCAAAAACAACCAAACAGCTATGAACAAAATAATTGGCTTAGTGGTAAGAATCCACCCAAAGGTGTTGTTTGGTTACTTCCTATTGTCTAACAGAAAATACCACAAATGGGATGACTTTAACAAACAGAAGTTTATTCTCTTATGGTTTTGGAGGCTAGAAGCCCGAGTTCAAAGTGCCAGGTTCTAGGGGCTGAGTAAAAGCCCCTTGACCATGGGCTTCAGCTCTGTCTCTTACTTCCTGCCTACTGAAGCTGGAGGCTTTCTTCACTCAGGCAGCTGCTGGTTACTGAGGCTGACAAACCCAATGTAGACAAGTAAAAAGGCCCAGTCCCAATATTACTAAACTACATGGTAGGCTATTGATTCAAGTCCATTAAATGTCCTAAGATTGCAGAGCATGGCAGGCTGCTGAATGAAGACTCAACTATATGCAGTGCCCAATTGTGCCCAAAAGCCATAGACTATTTCCAAAGCTTCTCCTTATATACAGGAAGCAGACCACATCCCTAAAGCAGCTACTCAGCTGCTCATGGCAGATTCCACCATGGAGTTGATTGCTAGTTTCATCATGGGGAATAACTTAACCACCAGCTGCCCAGCCACTCAAAACGAGGCCCAACCATGTTGACATATAACCTTAATTACCACAGGTGCCTTGGGAGAAAGGATTGGCAATCTACTTCTGATAAATCAATCATTGAAACTCTATGGAGCACAATTCCACTACGACACACATGAATTGGAATTGACTGGACAGCAACTGGTGGGGGTAGTAGTGGTACTATATATATATATATATATTGACCAGACGAATCGTTTTGAAACAAGTAATTTGGTAAAATAGAAAAGGTGGATTTAGCAGGAGAAGAAAATGAAAAATGAGTCCTAATCACTCATCAGCTTTTCCTCCCACATATTGTACCAAGCTAAAATGTTGTTTACAACTTGGGCATTGGGCATTCCTTGTCAGCATGAGTTTGACATATGAGTTCATGTGAGATGTTCATGAACCCTCTTGGCCATGATTTGGCTATATTTGACCCTCCATCCACATTTGAGTTGTATGATTTTTAATTAAGAACCCTAATATATGTTCCCAATTTCATCACTCTGACCATGAGTTCTCTGTTTTCCAACCTTGTCTCTATCAGATCACTCTTCATAGCAGGAGTAACTGGAGGAGACAGAGAAATGAGCCAATAGACTATATTTCTCTTCCCTCAGCTATTCTATCAGAATCAGAATCTGTGATTACTGGCTCATTTCCCCTAAACAACAACTCATATAATTGTGTGTGGAGTGAAATATAATTACCTTTGGGTCATCTGATTTATATAACTTTTAGAGATGTGATAAAAATAAAAATATATCTCTGGCTAAATTACAATGACCAGAACATAGTTACCTTTGAGGTAGAGTTAGTTTTAAGCTTATGATTTTAATAACTTTAATAGTCTTTTTGAAGATGTGCTGGCCTTTGACTCACACTAAGGCAAACTTTCCCTCCCCAAATCCCTAAATATTTTGAAGGTTAGCATTGATCATGAATGTGTTTGTGGAGCTGGTGACATATTTATTATCCTGGACAATGGAAAGTTACCCAATGACCTCATAAGTCACACAGTTTCAGAGCATTTCTCCAGAACACTGACTTCCCAAATACAATCTTCCCACAGTTATTTGAGATTAAGCTATTTGGCTCATGCAAAAAACTGGAAATAACAAATCTGTACAAGTTAATCTTAGTTAAGGAATAACTTAATAGTTGTCTTCCATTGTCTGTGAAGTTTGTGGGGAAAAATAGAATTTATTATTCCTTATTGAACTAGTAGGAAAATGTCTTCAAGATGGAAATAATACAGAAAAACAAATTTTCACTCAATATAATTTTTTTTTCAAGTTTGGAGTTTGTGATAATGATTTACCATAATTGTGGTAATCACATTTTATAAAGAAAATTTCTGTCTTGGGTGGTAATTTGCTTAGAACAGCTATAAAGCCCCATCCAACTTTAAAATTCTATAGATGTAATAAGGAATAGTCTATTTCTATTTATTATCAGAAAGAGAAGGGCTAGAGCTCAAAGTCTGTTAGTATGTTTAAATCTATTTCACTGAAATGGGTCTCTGAAGGATAATAACCTGACTTTCTCCATCTGTACCTCTACCTCCTCTTCCCACTACATGCTCCCACTAATGGTTTCCAGTGGCAGAAGTCCAAGATACAGTAATCCTATTTGTTTGATGACTAAACATCCTTTTATGCCTGGAGGATCAACTCTAACAGTCAAATAAATGAATTAGGTCCTAATGTTGAAACCATAGCACTCTCTGGACTTTTAAAGAGTGGTCCAAATCACCAATATTCCAAGCTTGATTGGTGTCTCCCTAGAGGAAAAATCACTTTATTTCACTTCTGTTGATTATCACAAACTTTCAGGGATTTAATTGACCAACAGAGCACTGAATTTAAAATACATGTTAGGTTCTTGGTTGCATGGATCCACAACTAGTATATACAGAAGTGATGTTTCTCACTTCCTAAAAGAGAATATGTTGGTTTGACTTGATTTACATTTAGGATAAGTTAAGTTGAAACAGAGAAGAATGTATAAGCTGTTTGGAAAGAAGGACCTAAGTCTAACATGAATTTTATCTAACTGAAATTAGCCCTTTAGAGAGAATACCATTATTTGTTTGTCCTACTTATAGCCTAGCTGGAACTTGCAGTTGTCAACATTACATCATTTCATGACATCTCCCTAGTACTATTTGAAAATGTTTCATGTATTGAGATTGCTATCCCTCCCAGACCTGGGATCACCTGCTTTCTGGGGATGTAGCATTATAGGGAAGATCTAATAGTGATGAGATCTAACTTCAATAGGATTCTGTTGGTGCTAGCTATTTATTATTAAAAGGTCACACAAGACTTCCTGGATTTCTGTGGTTCTAGTAGATGGAAAAATAAAATGTGGACTAGAACAGAAGGTGAGAGAGAGCCAAGACACACATTTCCTTTTCATAATATACTCTAAGGCAGACTTGTATAAGATAATCCTAATGTAGAGATTTGTGTTTATGCAATGAGACTATTCAATAACATCCACTTCTCCACTCTTCTTCTTAAGTGTTTTCCAAATTTCAGGAGCACTTGTGTAAACTGCACCCAGAGGTACTTTGGAAGAAACCCTTAGTAATCTATTTCTGAAAAATTAGCCATTGAAAACTCTGTGGAGTACAATTCTACTTTGACATACAAGAGTTCACCATGAGGCAGAATCAAATTTATGCCAAATGGTTAGCATCAAATGAATTTTTAAATAATGAAGATAATGGCATAACAGCTAATAGCATGATAAGACTCTCATTCAAGAGAAATATGTACCTAGATGTCAGACTTTAATGATGTTTCTCCTTAATTTGGAACCATCAATATTTAGATAAGTATCATGAATCATTTCCTGTCACAGACTCAGCTAGTAAAAATGGTGAGACTCTGACTGAACTTGTTCTAAATTAATTTGAAATTCTTATTGAAATAGAAAACAGTGCTTACTCATCAGCCCTTGTTTTTTTATGCCAAGAACAAATTATGGCCAAGAAGTCTCATTTTCATCAAAAGTAACCCTAAATGCACGTCCCCTCAACAGTATGTCATATATTATGTTTGGAATTCATCTTCTTACAATCGTCATCCCTACTATTCAGCCTGCTGTCCTACTTATAGCCTATCTTTTTTGTGTTATGTTTCTGACTCATAGTGACTCTATATGACAGACTAGAATTGTCCTGTAGGCTTTCTGAGTCTGTAATGTTTACAGGAGGAGATAGCCAGGTCTTGTTCTGGTGGAGATGCTGGGTGGTTTGAACTGCCAACCTTTCAGTTAGTTGTTGTTGTGTGCCTTCTAGTCGACTCCAACCCATAGCGATCCTACTCTACAGGATTTCCTAGACAATAATCTTTATGGGAGCAAGTCGTCAGGTCTTCTCTCCCACAGAGCCTATGTGTGGGTTCAAACGGTCACCTTTTGGTAAGCAGCTTAGAACGCAACAGTTGAAACACCAACCTTTTTCAATTAATAGTCAAGTGCTTAAACATTGTGTCACCAGTCCTCCCTGACAAAAATAGTAATAATTTATGTAAGCATCACATTCACCTGTAACACAATTCTTTTTATTTCCAACCCTACAATTGTTTTTAATTATGAAGAAAGAATACACATGATACATTAGCAGATCTAGTTAATCTTTTTTGAGTTTTCCTTTTCCTCCAACCATTTTGGAATGGATGCTCTCACAGTAAATATATTAGACACACCTGAAAATCTACTAAAAAGCTTGCTTTGAGTTGAGAGGGTATGTGAGATGGGTAGGTGATGGAGAGTATGGAGTGTAAAAAGAAAGGAAATGAATTATACGTGATGCTCTGGTCTTTTTAAGCAGTGGTAATATTTATTCTAAGTACATAAGATTGTTAAACGATTACAAGTATCCTTTTATTATCACCTTTAACAGTATAAGTCAAATTCTAAATTATGTTAATCCCTTTATCCACTTGTATCTTCTCTATTACCTTACAGATAGCTTGGTATATAAGTGTGTATCTGGTTGAAAGGAAATATTCATCCACTCAGAGTCAAGAACTAACGGAACCAAAGGATGCTATTTTCTTTATTTAAAAAGTGACATTTCTCATAACATAGCATTCTTTTTTCTCCTTCTTAAGAAATACTATTCAAATTGGAACCTGATAACAGCATGTTAGTTAATTTTCATTACTTGGAATTCAGACATCATGTTTCAAATAAGTGATTGCTTATCCTCTTATGTAACTTGTAATGCAGCTTGATGTTTTGTTGTTGTAAAATTCTGTTATTGTGTATCTGGACAGTTGAAATGTCCAAAAATTTTCTAGATGAACAACAAAAATGGGAGAGGATTTTTAAACTATAACCTATATTTTCAAAATGTAGTGTAGGAACAATGTAATCATGATCATTCAAATAATTACCAAAACATTGAATAAAAGCAAATAATTGTGGAAATTTAAGAATACCTATTCAAAAGAGAGTATCCCTGGTGGCTCAGTGGTTAAGTACTCAGTTGCTAACCGAAAGGTTGGTACTTCAAACCCACCAGCGATTACATGGGAGAAACACATTGCAGTCTGCTTCTGTAAAAATTTACATCCCTGGAAACTCTATGGGGCAGCTCTACTCCATCTGATAGGATTGCTATGAGTTGAAATCTACTTGATGGCAGAGGGTTGGGTTTATAGCAAAGTCATCATGCCCACATCATATCTATTTCCAAAGATGAAAGGAATTATAATCCTTCTTTATCTAAGGTGGTTAATACATTGGAGCAAAAGGATTTTCAGGCTTTTCGTAAAACAAAATGTCTCACTCTTTGAAATGTACCCAGTCTTTCCTGATTTGAGAAGTTTCCTGACAAAACAAATCAATCAGGTTGATAAGTCAAAACTTTGCCTGGACTCTGAAGAAATACATCATAGTAAAGAATTATAGCTGGATATCCTTCTTTTTAATCAATTTGATGATCCGAAGGTGGGTGGTGTTGTCAATAGGTACCGCACACACACACACACACACATATGTGCATGTATATATATATGTGTGTTTGTATGTGTATATATACACTTTTAATTTAACCCTAAAAAATAACATCACTTTTTAAAAAGCCTTTAAATGAAATATTTGTGAGAATCTGTTCTGGAAAATTGTTATTGCTTTACCAGGTGTTCATTTACATAAATTGGGATAAAACAAATGTCTTGATCTGACATGTTTATTTCATTCAAGCAGGTCTAATAATTGAGCTGTGAAAGTTTAGAACCATTTGGTCTGCTCTATTTACTTTCTGTACTTTAAATTTGACACTTTCCTTCATCTGAAAGAGAGTTCTATTGAAATTATCTTTCTTTTAAAATACTCTGACACCTTAGAAGGACGTTTCACAAGAAAATGTTTGATGATTGTATGTGTTTTAATATCAACAAATAAATAAAGAATCCCTGGTGATTGAAATGAATTGAGAAGTAATTGTCCTTCGCTTTCATGTTTTGGGAAAGTTATAGAATCAAATACCTTGGAGGTTTTCTTAGTTTCTGTTTCCATTTTAAGTATCTGAAGTGAAAAACACCAAGCACAAAGAAAATCAAGGGCAACTGCAAAAGTAAAGTAAAAAACACAATAAAGAGTTTAAAACTCACCTAGAATTACTGATAGAAAGTGAAAATATCAGTTATCTATATTTTTGTTCATTTAATGTTGAATATAGACAAGCCTGTCACCCACTGGGGTGACAATCCATTAAATTATTGAACGTTAATTAAGTGCTTACTGGATTTTCTGAAATATATTGATATTTCATATTATATAAGCATGTAATATACTTTCTGCCTGAATGGATTGGAGTTTTGCAATTACTCACTATATCGTCACCCTTTTCATTAATGTGACTGCATTGAATGTAAAGTGCTTTAGTGCTTTTGCTCTAAGAGGGTCTCCGTTAAAAACCGTACAATTATAAATTAATTCAAGAGGATTTTAAAGTGGCTTTCAAACTACTGAAGTATCTGTCCAAACATTTTAGCTCTTGGTCTCTCTTGTCACTACTCCCTGACACCTGGATTAACCAGTAAATTCATAATACCCTGAGATTTAAGGTTCTGACATGAAGTCTTTACAGTACTTTTTCTCTAGCACTACACAAACTTATTAAATGGTATAATAGAATTTTGACTTTCCAAAATCCATTTAATCTTGTACTCTGTTGTTTCATGCTAATTTTATAACTTTAATTGATTATTTTTAAAATGTGAAGAAAAGTTAGCATTTATTTATGTACCATGAGGGTTATATTATAAATCAAATAATGACAAAACTAGGAATTGATGAGATGTCATTTGAATTGATAATAAATAAATAAATAACCTCTTTCAATAATAGAGCAAATTTGAACTTTCTTTTTTTCTTAATGCGCATACAAATAATTATAGATGGTGAGACAGGGTTGTAGGCAGTGGGATGGTGGAGAGAGGGAAGAAGAATAAACTATCTGATATAATGTAATGGGAAAATTTGTCAACAGAAATCTTCATTTCTCCACCAGTGTTTTGATATATATGAGCACATGTATGCATCCTTCTTTTCTATATTTTTACCTTTTATCAGGGCAGATACAAAAGATGAAGCTAATTTTTACCTCAGTGTTTGCTTTCTTGGCAAAATGAGTCCATGATCTTTACTAGGCCATATGTAGAGCTCATGAGGGGTCTTTGCAACAATTCCAAATCAAAATCAGCACACATAAAATTGTACTAGGAGAAGGAGAATTTAATCTTAATAAAACCATTGCTCTAACCTAAATTCTTTGGAAAAATAACACACGAATACTTCTTTTTCTCCTCAGTTATATTACTTCTGCTTCATGATGTTATGCTGAAATGATAAACCCAACCAAAGGCTCTGCTGTAATTATTGCTCCTATTGTATTCCTGTACTTAAATATTAAGCTTTTGGTATTTTTCACAAAGTTAGAAATGGCCTGGTATTAATTGATTACTTTGCACCATTATAGCTTCAAGCTTGGAGTGATGCTTAATACATATATATATATATATATATTTTTTTTTTTTTTTTTCCCCTGGCTCTACTATAATGCAAAAGAAATAGGAATACCTGCCATGAAATCAAAGGAAGACATTGATTTGTGCTCTGGCAAGAATGAATTGAAAATTGAATAACAAGAGAAAATAAAATTTCCTAGACCCAGAACAAATGGAAATTGATTTAATTTACTGAAAAAAAAAATCACCTCTGAGTAAAGGAAAGCATTAGGATCTTGCTGAGTAACAGGAAAGGAAAAATTAGAATTAGAAGAATCTATGAGTAGGTTTGGAGTATAATGACTCCAAATTACCTCAGTATCTTTCTGGTAAAGTTCCTCATTTTACATAAAACATTATGTAACATTTCAGGGAATAGTCATTTTTTTCCAGCATTAAAGTATAATGATATTAAAATATTTTTCTTTCCTGGTCTTTTAAAGAAAGATTAAATTATGTTCTATCTTACAGGCACACACACATGCATTTCAACAATGCTGTATAAAACATACTGGTATTTCAGCAGTCTATGTGGTTTTCCTTGTAAGTTTTGACTCTCCTTAAATAGACTTCACTCCTAAGGCCATGACTTGTAGATGGCCACATATATCAGTGGACAGACTTCTTACTAATATAGGACTGATTCCAAACAACACTTTAGATAGACAACATGAGAAAATCAGAGCCGACTATAAGCTGCCAACGCTAAAAAGTGATTCATCTTTAGAGTGAAAAAAAGGAAAGTTAAAGAAGAAAGTTGTATTTACTCTCTGCACTTAAGAACTCTGTGGTAGAAGTGGAATGAAAGTAGAGTACTTGAATTTATATTGCAGAATTGGAAAGAAAGTGCAGTATTTGATGAATTGACTTCTTTTTAAATCTCATCTTGGAGGAAATTTTTTTGTGAAAAGAAAATGTGCAGGACTTAGCATGGTGTGAAAATTCGAGCCAAAATAGGGCAGACATTTGGCCATCACCAAGCTTTTCCTTTTGGAATGAATGATTTCCTCTGAGGAGAATGGCTAGTTGTATATTGAGTAAGAAGGGAGAGAGATGGGCTTGAAATGATGATGACAGGATTGTCCCTTTCCTTAGCTAGACCTAGAAGACAAGTCACAGCAATCGTTAATCACTATTTCACTTTTGTTATTACAAGCCACCATTAAATTTGAATAATAGATTGCTTTATTTAAGCTGTGCTTTGGGAAATTGATAGGCTACTGATATCCATGCTTGGGTGAGACAGTTTCAGGCAAAGTACATGACAAAAATATGGAGAATTTTAGGTATTGCAAGACTTTATCTACAACAATCCAAAGCAAAATGCTTTGGCAGATTAGCACACAAAGATGACAATTGACCACCAGCATGGATTTCAGGAGCTTGCTACAATTACTGCTTAAGAGAAATCAGTGGACAATGGGTTTCCAAAATCTATAGGATTGTTGTTGCTGTTGTTAGGTGCTCTCCAGTCAGCTCCAACTCGTAGCAACACTATGTACAACAGAACGAAACACTGCCCAGTCCTGTGCCAGTCTCACAGTCCTTGCTATGCCTGAGCCCATCATTGCAGCCTCTGTGTCAATCCATGTCATTGAGGCCTTCCCCTTTTTTGTTGACCCTCCACTTTACCAAGCATGATATCCTTCTCCAGGGCATGGTTCCTTCTGAAAACATGACCAAACTAGGTCAGACAAAGACTGGTCATTTTCACTTCCAAGAAGCATTCCAGTTGCACTTAGTCCAGGACAGATTTGTTAGTTCTTCTGGCAGTCTATGGTAATTTCAGTATTCTTCACCAACACCACAACTCAAAAGCATCAACTCTTCTTCAGTCTTTCTTATTCATTGTCCAGCTCTCACATGCATATGAGACGACTAAAAATGCCATGGCTTGGGTTAGACACACCTTAATCTTCCAGGAGACATCTTTGGTCTTTAGCACTTTAAAGAGGTCTTTTTTTAGCAGATCTGCCTGATGTAATATGTCATCTGATTTCTTGACTGCTGCTTCCATTGGTGTTGATTGTGGAACCAAGTAATATGAAATCAGTCTTTTCTCTATTTATCGTGATGCTGCTTATTGGTACAGTTGTAAGGATTTTCATTTCCTTTATGTTGAGATGTAATCCATATTGCAGACTGGAGTCTTTAATCTTCATCAATAACTGCTTTGAGTCAACCTCAAAGCTTGACAGCAAGCAAAGTTGTGTCATCTGCATATAGCAGGTTGTTAATAAGTCTTCCTCCAATCTTGATGCCATTCTCTTCTTCATATAATGCAGCTTCTTGGATTATTTGCTCAGCACACAGATTGAATATATATGGTAAAAGGATACAACCCTGATGCACTCTCTTCCTGATTTTAAACCATGCAGTATCCCTTTGTTCTGTTCCAAAGACAGCCTCTTGGTTTATGGACAAGTTTCTGATGAGCACAAACAAGTGTTCTGGAATTCTGATCACCTTTCTTGGGAATGGGTACAAATATGGATCTCTTCCTGTCAGTTGGTCAGGGAGCTGTCTTCCAAATTTCTTGGCATAGCCAAGAGAATGCCTCCATTGCAGCATCCATTTTTTGAAACAACTCAATGGGTATTCTGTCAATTACTGAAGCCTTGTTTTTCTCCACTTCCCTCAGTGCAGCTTTGTCTTCTTGCTTCAATACCATTAGTTCTTGATCATATGCCACCTCCTGAAATAGATGAAGATCAATCAATTATTTTTGGTACAGTGACTCTATGTATTCCTTCCATCTTCTTTTGATGTTTCCTGCATCATTCAATATTTTGCCCATAGAATCCTTCAATATTGCAACTTGAGGCTTGAATTTTTTCTTCAATTCTTTCAGCTTGAGAAATGCTGAGTGTGCTCTTCCCCTTTGGCTTTCTAACTCCAGGCCTTTGTACATTTCATTACAATAATTGACTATATCTTCTCAAGCTGCTCTTTGAAATCTTCTTTACAGCTCTTTTATCTTGTCATTTCTTCCATTTGCTTTAGCTACTCTTTGTTCAAGGGCAAGTTTCAGAGTTTCTTTTGACATTCATTTTGGTCTTTTATTCTTTTCCTGTCTTCTCATATACCTTTGCTTTCTTCATGGATGATGCTTTTGATGTCATCCCAAAATTCCTCTGGTTTTCAGACATTGGTGTTCAATGCATCAAATCTATTCTTTGATCCATTAGTCTCTAAATTCAGGAGGGATGTAATCAAGTTTACATTTTGACTCTTGTGAACTTCTTTTAATTGTCTTCAGTTTCAACTTAAACTTGCACATGAGCAGTTGATGGTCTATTCCATAATCAGCTCCAGGCCTTGTTTTGGTTTAAGATATTGAGCTTCTCCACGCCTGTTTCCACAGATGTAGTTGATCTGATGCCTGTGTACTCCATCTGGCAAAGTCCATGTGTATAGCCACCATTTATATTTTCAAAAAAAGGTATTTACAATGAATAAGTCATTAGTCTTGCAAAATTCTATTGTGCAATCTCCAGTGTTATTTATATCACCAAGGCCATATTTTCCAACTACCAGTGATTCTTCTTTGTTTTCAACCTTTGCATTCCAATTACCAGTGATAATAAACACACCTTGATTGCATGTTTGGTCAATTTCAGACTGCAGAAGTTGGTAAGAATTTTCAATTTCCTCATCTTTGGCTTTGGTGGTTGGTGCATAAATTTGAATAAAAGTAGTATTAACTGGTCTTTCTTGTAGGCATAAGGATATTATCCTATCACTGACAGTATTGTCCTTCAGGATAGATCTTGAAACATTCATTATGATAATGAATGCCATGTCATTCCTCTTCAATTTGTCATTCCTGCATAGTAGATCATATGGTTGTCTGATTCAAAATGTCCCCTTTCAGCTCACTAATGCCTAGGATATCAATCTTTATGTGTTCCATTTCATTTATGAAACTTCCAGTTTTCCTAGATGCATACTCTGTATATTCCATGCTCTGATTATCAATGGATGTTAGTATCTGTTTCTGCTCATTTTGAATCACGCCACCTCACCCAATGGAGGTCTCAAAAGCTGTATTCCATCCACATCCTTAAGGTGGAATCTACTCTGAGGAGGCAGGTCTTTACTACTCATATTTTGAGTGCTTTCCAACCTGAGGGGTTCATTTTCTGGCACTATATCAGACAAAGTTTCAGGGCTATTCATAGTTTTCCAGTAATAATACCAGACAATGTTTCACCACTATTCGTATGGTTTTCACTGGCCAGTTCTTTGAGAAGTGGATGGCCCCTTCCATCTTCTGAGTCTGTCTTAGCCTGGAAGTTCCACTGAAACCTATCCACCATGGATGACAGTGCTGGTATTTGAAATAGCTGTGGCATAGCCTCCAGACCCACAGAAACCTGCAAGCCACCACAGTATGACAAACTGACAGACGAGTGGTGGAATCTATGGAATAGAAACTCTTGTTATTAATTGTTGGACATTAGAGAAAAAACTTCCTAAGACCTTGGAGAGGTCAAGGATTCTTAGTTTAAATTATTCATCTATAATGGAAGATCTCCCTGTTCCCCAATAAATTAGAAAAAGAAAATCAATTCACCTTCAATTAAAATGTAAAAGTAAATTACAATCACTTACAGCAAATTGCTTTGGATCAGTGAGATAGCATAGCAACTTAATACAATTATTTCCATGTGTAAAGAAAGGAAGGATTAATCAAGGTGGGAATGGTCAGTCAGTGGAAGTAAGGAAAAATAATCTCAAAACAAATGCTAATAGTTTATATCTGAGGGTTTTCTCAGGCATAGAAAATATACACCAATGATTTCTCTTTTTTCTGATGTCACTGGTAAAATTATTCCCACTGTGGAATGAATGTGTCTAGTCATCTTAAACCAAAACTCACTGCCTTTGAGTCAAACCCAACTCATAGATACCCCTTCTTGGGTTTCTGAGGGGGTATCGCTACAGAAGTAGATTGCCCAACCTTCCTTCCAAGGAATGGCTGGTGGTTTTGAACCACTAACCTTCTGGTTAGCAGTCAAATGCCTTGGGCATTAGGCTATCTTGGCATGATGTTATTAAATTAATAAGTTCAGTTTCCTTTCCTCCAAATATATGCTCACAAAAGCAACTTTTTAAATATGATGTGTCTTTTCATACACATCTACTTCATTGTTGTTGTTAGGTGCCATCAAGTTGTTGACTCATTGAAACCCTATATACAACAGAACGAAATATTGCCTGGTCCTGTGCTAGCCCTGAGTCCATCATTGTAGCTACTGTGTCATTCCATCTTGTTGAGGGCCTTCTTCTTTTTCACTGGCCCTCCACTTTACCAAACATGATATCTTTTTCTAGGGAGTGGTCCCTTTTGACAACATGACCAAAGTAGGTGAAACAAAGTCTGGCCACTCTTGCTTTGAAGAAGCATTCCAGCTGCACGTCTTCCAGGATGGATTTGTTAGTTCTTTTAGAGTCCATGGTACTTTCAGTATTCTTCACCAACACCACAACTCAAAAGCATCAACTCTTCTTCAGTCTTCCTTATATACTGTCCAGCTCTCACATGCATATGAGGCAATTGAAAATACCATGGCTTGGGTAAGGCGCACCTTAGTCTTCAAGGAGACATCTTAGCTCTTCCGTACTTTAAAGAAGTATTTTGCAGTAGATTTGCCCGATGCGTTATGTAGTCTGATGTCATACTTCATTGGAAGCTCTAAAATTTCAACATAAGAAGATATTTGGGGAAGCAGTATAGTTGAAAGTATGGAATTGGGGAGAAGATTCAAGGCTAGGTTTTCATATCATGCACGTCTTTAAAAAGTTTGTCACATTTGTAATTAGGGAAGTTTGAGGAGGAACTAGAGGAACAGTGATAAGCTAAAACCTGCCATCTTGGCTTTACACATAACATTTCTTGACATTGCAACTATTTTACTTACAAAAAGAGAATGGTTAGTTATACATACATAAAAAGTTATCATTTCTCAATGGATTCTGTTCAATATTTCATAAAGGATAGTTTAAGCAACTCTACTTATTTGAGAGATCAAAAAATCATGGTTAAAAAAAATATTTTGTTCTTAGTCATATAACAGTACAGTATAGGTAAAAATACTGTAGGTAGATGTCTTCCAGGTACCTGAACTCGGGGATTCAAGTTAATGAAAGCTCTTTATTTACACACTTGGTTTCTAAGACCGTTTAGGACTTTTTCTCACTGACACAGCTAATTTCAACAGAGATGACCAACAAAGTGCAATGTATCCCCCAAGAGGAATTAAAAATAGCCTCATTCAACAATTGTATCAATAAAATCCATTTTTTTTGAGACTGTAAGGTTTATCGTGACCCTTTGGATGTACATCTAAGTCAACAGTGTGTCGCATAGTGAAACTTCTGTGGAGATAGACAGAGAGACAGACAGATAGATAGATAGATAGATAGACTTTATTTCCATGTCACTTTTTGTCTTTATATCTCCATATTGACAACTTTACAATGCAATAGCTAGTTTATCTTTAGAGAAAATATTAGCATCATATATCTATGTACACAGACATACACACATGACTGATATTCATGTACATCCATATGTACATATATATCAATAGAACAGAGAATAGTGTGTACAGAGGCTTTTCTTTCCCATGGGTCTCCACAGGCTACAATTTTGACCATCCCAGAGTCAAAAAGACATGAATAAAAGAAAATATAAATCATGAAGATATAATATAAAGAGTATTGCATGTGAGATTAGAAGACCTAGGCTTGACCTTTCACTCTACCACTTAACAGCTCTTATGTTAATGCCTGCTAACCTACTTTCTGGAAGTGTTGTGAGCATTAGATGAGCTGCTGAAAATAAAAACGAACTTTTATAAGCTATAGAGAATTTTATTAATGATAATACACTATTAAAAATACTATTTATGGTTGAATGATACTAAATTTGGTAGAACTAAGAATTAACTGATTTCCAGGGTTTGAAAGGAACAAACCAAACTTGTTGCAGTGGAGTTATTTTGACTCATGGCAACCCCATATGTTACAGATTAGAAATATTCTGTAGAACAATGTTGGCTGTAATCCTTATGGAAACAGATCACTACACATTTCTTCCTTGGTGCTGCTGGTGGGTTCAAATCTCTAAACTTTAAGTTAATAGAAGAGCACAAACTATTTGCACCACCCAGGAACCTTAGGGTTTTTGAATATTACCTTCGACCTTGCCTCCCAACAGGCATTGAAACTAATGGCTTAACAGTACTTTTTTTTTTTCCTAACAGTCTTTAAAATTTATAATTCAATAGCTCTTTGAACATACCCATTGAAAAGAAACGCATTGCAACCTAAGAAGGCTCCTTAGCTGTCAGATAGAGCCCTGGTAGCACAATGGTTAACACTAGTTTGCTAACTGATGGTTTGAACTAGCTTCTCCATGGGAGAAAGATGTGGAAATCTTCCATAAAGATTATAGCCTAGAAATCCGTATGGGGTGGTTGTACTCAGTTCTGTAGTGTTGCTCTGAGTCTGAATAGCCTCAATGGAAAAGGGTGGGTTAGTTGCAGACAGTGCTGAAGGGTTGAAAGTTCTCAATATTGGAAAAACCTATGGCCCTCACTCTTCATAGTGTGTAATTTGGCTCTTATCCTGTTTCTCCAAAATAGCCACCTGTGATTTTCATGACAGAAATCCTGTGGACCTTTGCCAGGTTCATTTCATACTCTCAGCAGCATTTGACCTAGTTGGCATTCTTGATCTCTTCACAACTCTTTCTGTTCTTGACTACCATGACATGGTTTTCTCTTGGATGTCTGCCTAAGTCTCCAGCCAGTCCTTTTGAGTCTCCTCCTGAGTGTATTTCCCTTGATTAAAAAAAAAAAAAAACCCAGATATCAAAATTTTAAAGTTTTCTTTAGTCTTAGAGGTGCTCTACTTAAAAAAGGGGAGGTCTGATAGCATAGTGGCTAAGGCACTTGACTGATAACCAGAAGGCTGGCGGTCCAAACCCACCAGCCACTCCTCGGAAGGAAGATGGGGCTATCTACCTCCGTAGTGGTACAGCCTCGGAAACCCAAGGAGGGGTCGCTATGAGTCCGGTCCGACTCGACAGCACATAACAACAACAACAGCAATTTAGAAGAGCAGTTAGTATTGTGTTTGGGACACAAGGTGCTGAATAAATAAATATTATTGACTTTTTATTTGCAGGGGTAAGATTAATTTTAAGAAATACAGCCAAATGCTCCTTAGAAGTGAACACAGTGAGATTTTGTCTCACATACTTTTGACGTGCTATCAGATTGGGCCAGTTTCTGGATAAGGACATCGGCTTGGTAAAGTAAAGGGCCAGCGAAAAAGAGGAAGACATTCAATGAGATAGATTGACACAGTGGTTACAGTAACAGGCTGAAGGATAACCACAATTGTGGGATGGCATAGCACTGGGCAGTGTTTCATTCTGTTCTATATAGGGTCGTTATGGGTCAGAAATGACTCGATGACATCTAACAACAATGACAACAACAACGTTAATTTAGGTGCTTTTTTTTTTTTTGTAAAAAAAAAAATATATATGTAAGCAAAAACCTTCTTGAGTTTTGATCTCATTTTCTGTGTTTGATAGCAGATTTTGTTGAGGAATATTTAAGTGTATCTGCAAAACCCTGAAGTATTTTTTTTTGTAAACTGGTAATTCAAGGATATTGTATGTTAATGATTTAAATAATTAACTTTGAAGTATGTGTCTCAACTATTATGTTTTTTTTCTCAGTTTCCAATTATACTCATACTTTAGTTTAATATTCAGTAATTAAAAAAGGAAATAAATCCTTCTGTAATGAGGAAAAATTGGTACATATTTTATAATCCATAAATGTGGTTAGAATTACTTTAATGGGTTGTATGTCTTGAAGAGGTAGCTTAATGAAAAGTATGTGAAAGATTTAAAGGTGTAGACAAGTCCCTTGTCCTTTTCTTTAATAAACACCATACAATTGACGTTTAAGGCTGATAAACCTATAAGCTTTAAGATGAGAACAGAAGCAATATTCTGTCAAACCTGTTCAAATACATTTAACAGATGGCTGAGGCCATGATTCTTTTTTCAAAAAAAAATTTCCAGATGACTTTAATTAGGTACACAGAAATATCAAGGTTTTCCTTATAAAATAAATTGAAACAGGAAGTAAACTGGGGTAATAAAACAGCCTTTTTCTTTTGCTGATAGTAGAGAGGATTTGATATATGAGGGCAATAGCTTCCAGTGGCATAAAGAGTTGAAATATGTTAGCCAGCATCTATGTTTGCTAATTCTGCCTTGAGCTGAGGAATGATCTCAGCACTATCCATAGAGGTGTGGGAATTAGGTTGCCTTTTATTTGACCTCAAGGTTTTTGATTTGTTATATTGTCATTTAGTCTGAAAATGTTCAACCTCATCTTTTCCAACTCGTATAATCAACTAGAGTGGTATTGATCTTCCTATCATTCTCTTACCTTTGAAAATCAGGTATGAGTGAGGAGAGGCACACTCTTACAGATGATCTAAAGCTATTCAATATGCTTTTAATTATAATAGCTCTTTCTAAATTTACTACAGCTATAAACATCATACACTGATATATACATATATATATATATATATACATATTCTCTCTCTTACCACACATGCACATTTATATTTATGCTTTTATAGCCACATATTCTACAAATTTCACTCCCAGATGTCTCGCTGCCATATCTCTTCTGTACTTGCCCTCTTAACAAGACAAAGCCATTAATAGACACCTGGCTAGGATCCCTGAGGTACCCTGGAAGGAAACAAGCCTCCCTGAGATGACTTCAGTTCAGTTTAGTTTCAAATTTTTCAGCTAAGACTAAGATGGAACATTTAGAATCTACTTAATGTGTTCTCTTCAGGAAATGGTGACTCTAGAAAGCAATCACATTAACTGTGTAAAAGGATACAATTCTTTTTGTACATTTAACACTAACATCAGGGCAATATCTCAAAGTGCACACAAATTAAACAGAAATGGAGTTCCAGGACTATTTTATTAGTAACTGATTGTTTTTGTTTTCTGTTCTTTTTTTTTCCTTTAAGTCCTCATCATTTTGTTTTGAAAATTTCCAAATCTACAGAAAATCTGAAATACAGCCCAATGAACACTGGTGTATCCTTGACTAATGTCACTAATTGTTAACATTTATCAAAATTGCTACCTCTAAGTATTTGAATGCCTCTTGTTGTTGATAGTGATGGTGAATACTTTAGAAGTAGGTTGTAGACATCATTACACTTCACCTCTATATACATTACTATGCGTTCCCTGAAAGTAAGAACATTTTTATACAAAACCTCAGTACAATTCAAACACATACAAACATTAGAATCAATTTTATCACACCATCTAATTTTTATTTTAAGCTTTGTTTTGTTTTATTATAATGTTTAGATGTTTTATTTTAATGTTTAAGTGACATGAATCTCTTAAAGAGTTTGGGCTACTTTTGATTTAGATTGTCCCACAGTGTAATTTTTTTATTGATTCCTTCTGATTATATTCATATGAACTTTTTCAGGGGGTACAGAGAGGGAGGTATACCACATAGAGGGTGGTGTGTACCTTTCGGTTGCCTCACATGTTGTTGTTGTTTGCCGTCGAGTCGGCCCCGACTCATAGCGACCCCTCCTTGGGTTTCCGAGGCAGTATCACTACAGAAGTAGGATTGCCCAACCTTCCTTCCGAGGAGTGGCTGGTGGGTTTGAACCGCCAGCCTTCTGGTGAGCAGTCAAGTGCCTTAGGCACTATGCTACCAGAGCTCCAAGAGGCACTTAATTTCAGTTTGATGTCATAATTGGTGTTGTTAAATTTGATCATTTGGGTAAGGTGGTGACTACAAGATTTTTCCAATTAAAATCTACCAATCTGTATTTATAATAAACAGTTCAAAATTGGGTGAGTGATATTTTTAAACACAGTGAATATCTAGTATCTTCTGCCCAACTATTTTAACATCAATTGATAACTGGCTATTGTCACTATGAATCAGATCTGACTCCACAGCATATAACAGCAACATGGTCTTCATCAAAAGAATGTTTACATTATAAAATTTGCCACAATGAAATAAAAACTATGTATAGAAATACAAATCAAATAAAATGATTAAATATCAAAATTTGATTAACCTCTTTATTAAAGCCAGGTTAACCTAAAATACGTTGTTAGGTGTTACAGAGTTGATTTTGAGTATCAACCAACCCCATGTTACAGATTAGAACTACTTTATATGGTTTTATAGATAATAATCTTTATGGGATCAGATCATAGCATCAGTTGGTGGGTACAAGCCACTGATCTTTTGATTAGTAGCCTGATACTAAACCATTTTGTCACAAGGCCTCCTAAAATATGAAGGCCAACAAACGGGTTTAGCTGTGCATTGATATATAAACAAAAATGCAAATGGGACAATAGTAAAGTCTTGGGCACCAGAGCTACAATGTTTATGGACCAGTGCTAATTAGAACATGTGCAATATGCTCAAATAATAAGTACAGTCCTGGTTGGATAGTTTTCATCAGGCATGGACTAACTTTTCCATGGATTCAGGATTAGGATTGTAAAATGCTAATCTACCGATGGGAACATAATTTTAGTATTTTTAAATTGCTCAAAAATTACCTGGATTTTTTTTTTGTTTGTCCAAACACACTGAGAAAAAGGAAAGTAAATTACGTGCAAGGGAAAGTATGCATATGGGAACACTGGACTTTCTGCAAAATTTTTCAATACAACTGACACTGCTCTTAAAAATGAAATCTAATTAAGGGAAAAATGAAAAAAAAGTTCAGGTCTTTTATTTTGGAAATCAAAGACTAAATGAGAATAGATACAAGTGCAAAACATTTATGGAGGGTATTGATAGCTGAACAAATCTAAGAATACTTAGAACATTTGGAATATTGCAAAAGAGGAAGTTTTAGGTCAACAAACTTTTATACAACTTCAAGTATATCTATAGAACATGTTGTCATAAAAATTTACACACTGAACATACAACTTTAAGAATGATATAAATTAAAAGTTTGTTGTTGTTGTTGTTGTTATGTGCCTTCGAGTTGGACCCGACTCACAGCAACCCCTCCTTGTGTTTCCGAGGAAGTATCACTATGGAAGTAGGTTGCTCCATCTTCCTTCCGAGGAGTGGCTGGTGGAT
Organism: Orycteropus afer afer; assembly: GCF_000298275.1. Lineage (NCBI taxonomy): Eukaryota > Metazoa > Chordata > Mammalia > Tubulidentata > Orycteropodidae > Orycteropus > Orycteropus afer. Next base: position 24,616,569 of record NW_006921599.1, read on the forward strand.
TTGAACCACCAGTCTTCTGGCTAGCAGTCAAGTGCCTTAGCCACTAAGGCAGTGTATCTAAATATGAGGGTAACTAGAAACTAAAAAAAAAAAAAGCAGAATCATACAAAGGCCAAATACCATTTTGTCCATTAAAATAAAAACTTTCTTTTATTTTCACATATAGATCCCTAGAAAAATCACACCAGAAACAAAAAACAAGACAAATCAGCTGCCGTCAAGTAAATTCTGTCTCTTAGCAGCACCATCTTGTGACCTTTCAGAAACAGATCACCCAGCTTTTCTTTCGAAGCACCTGTGGATGCGTTCAAACACCTAAACTTTCGATTAGTAGTCAAGCCCTTGACCATTTGCACCATCCAGGGACTAACTAGTTGTTATGTATCCTTATATTATTTTTTATTTGTAGGTTTATAGTCTATAATTTTTTTTTTCTTTTTTCCAAAACAAGTATCAGTTTAGGACATTAATCTCTAAACTTCTGTCTACATCACATATTGTGGTGCTGGGCACTAAAATAAAATCATTAAACAGAAATCCCACTAAGCAAATAAAATGTATCTCCTGGCAAAATCCTGCCAGCACTCAGATAAATACTTGTTTAGATAAATGGTTACCTGAGTATACAATTTCTTTGACACATTGTAAACCTTCTGAATGATTAATTTTAATTATGAAACTGGAATCTTTCCTGTAATTTAGCAAATGTTACCATCCCCTAATATCCTTGGTTGAGTAATTCTCAGCAGGCATACAGTAGCTTTTCCATGGATTCAGGGAACCTTCCAAGTGGAAAGTTTCAAGAGCTTTGGTGTTAGAAGGAAGAGCTGTGACTGAAATCTGGGAGCAGGAAAGGACAATGACAGTTCCAGAGAAGAGCTCACTTTAGCAGAACAGAACTTGGACTAGTCCTCTAGGTTTTCTGGTAGGTTCTGGCATTTCATGGAGAAGGCTTGAGGGCAGCAGCATGTGTGATTGAAGTTGGCACCCACTAAAGGGCTCAGATACTCTGTCACAGTACCATGTTTGGGAGACTAGACCCTACATTGTGAACTAAGAGATCAGCTTCTTTGTTTATTCAATTCTATATCACCACTGAAATTAAGGCAAGGGTATTGCCACAGGAGCACAGACTCTCACATATAGCACCAATATGGGAGAGATGTAAGCAGTAACACTAATCATTTATTCAACTTTAATTTTTTTCCTTCTTTTCTGCATTTGAGGGGAAAAAAAATAACTTCTTTAAACTCCATGGGTCTTGGACTCTTCAGGAGAGTGGTTTGAGGCAAGGAATCTTGGAATTCCTATTGATAAGTTTCAAGTATTAAATGCGGAAAACAAAGGTAAACAATATAAACAAAGCAACACATTTTAACTTTAAGGTGTTGTAGTCCACTCTGGTGCCATAGTGCCTAAGGCATTTGACTGCTAAACAGAAGGCTGGTAGTTCAAACCCACCAGCCACTCCTCAGAAGGAAGACTGGGCAGTCTACTTCCATAGTGACACTGCCTCAGAAACCAAAGGAGAGATGGCTACGAGTCGTATCCAGCTCCAGGCAGTGTGTAGCCTGTGTCACAGATTGCATTGATTCTACTAGGCATGAAGGAGAGCCAGCAAGCTATTAGGTCCAAACAGCTCCTTTTGTTCAAGTTACAGTTTACCCTTGAACAACATGGGTTTAAACCACAAGGGTCCGCTTATATGTAGAGTTTTTTCTGCGTATAAATAAAGAGGACTTGATGGAAATGAGTGCTTCCAAACCCTTCCAAACCAGTGCCAGACAATGAAGAAGAAGATGTAGAAGAAAGAGTTCCAGAAAACAAATTGACATTACACAATAGGGCAGAAATGTTCTGATTACTCAAGACTGCTTTTGACTTCTTTTACACATGGACCCTTCTGTGATATGAACACTGAAACTAAAGCAAATGGTGGAAGAAAGATGGTACCATGTAGAAAAAATTCAAGGGAATGAAAAAATCAAACAAAATCAGAGAGAAATTAAGATGTATTTCCAGAGGCAGGGCAAGATGGCGGACTAGGCAGAAGGATTGCACAGACCCTCTTCAACAAAGAAAAGGGAAACCAATTAACACAGACACAGAAGATAATCTTGGAC
>NW_006921599.1:24626926-24634132 GCF_000298275.1 Orycteropus afer afer
TTTTGGTCAATGTCATGAGACAAAGTATATGTGAACTGCTGTATGAAAAGTGAATTTACTCTGTAAATCTTCACCCAAATCCTAATAAAAAAAAAAAAAAAAGTCTTTCCATAAAGCTGTACTGAGTGTGTCTCCTTCTCCTGCCTCCCTTCCCACCTCCTCACCTCTTCTGCTCCTGCCACCCTGAGAGACAGCACAAATACTCTTCCTTTTCCTCCTCCTCCTCAGCCTACTCACCATGAAGAGGATGAAGATCCTTATGATGATTCCCTTCCACCTAATAATATTAAATAATCATCATGCCACACAGTTAATGAGCATATCTGTTTTACGTGTGTATGAGTGCCTTCATGTGAAAATCTAATAACTATATGGCAAAGTTAGTCAACTTTTTATGTTGTTGGTAAGGCTTCAGGTCAACAGTAAGTCATCAATAGTTAAGTTTTTGAGGAGTCAAAAATAATACACTGATTTTTACTGTGCAGCGGGGGCAGCGCCCCTAACCCCCATGTTGTCTAAGCGTTAACTGTAGTATCTCAGTACAGAGGAAGTTAATCAGGTAGAACCATCTGATATCATAAAACATGTACCCATTTTTCAGCTGACATAAAGAATTCTTTTTTCATCTGATAGTTTTTAAGTCCTAACTATTACATAGGAGTTCCTGGGTGCTAAAAATAGTGAATGCATGTGGCTGGCAACCAAAAAGTTGGAAGTTCAAGTCCACTCAGAGGCACCTCAGAAGAAAGTCCTGGCAACCTACTTCTGAAAAGTCAGCCATTGAAAACCCTATGAAGTATAGTTCTTCTACTCTGACATACATGGGCTCACCATAAGTTGGAATTGACTCCACAGCAATTCATTTTTTGGTTTTAACTACCAAACGCACAGAAAGATTGTCTCTTCATTTGGTTTTCTCGGCACTCTTAACTATTTAATTTAATTCCACAAAAGGATTAAGGCCTATCACCTCACTTTTCAAGGACAAAACAATCATTGCTACTGTATTCTTCATAACTGCTTTAAGGAGAGTATATATTTGTTGAAGTCTGTGCCCTGGTAATTGTGATTCTTTGCTTGGTTGACTCATATAAAATTGGTCTTAGCATGGTCAATGATGTGTTTATCTTTTATTTAAAGGTAAAATTATAATTCTCCAAGTAGCTCTTTGTTACTTATATTTACTAAATAATTGCCTGGGTAAATGTAATTCTCACTTTTCAGGCAACTGAGCAAATATTTTTTTCAGAAATATAGAACTTCTCCAAGTTACAAGCCTAAAAAGTTGTCTAAATTTTAACTGTTACAAGTAAAGGACTAATATGTTTCTATTAACACCTCCTGTCAGTCTATGTCAGTAATTCGTTTTTAAAGAAAAAGAACAAGAAAAAAAAAGGAAAGAAACTCCCAATGTACTAAATCAGGCTAGATGAGGCTATTTGGTAGCTGTCACTTGAAATGGATGTGGTGTCACCTCTTTGTGAATAGATGAAAACGTAGCTCTTAAATAAATGATAAACAGGAACCAGCAGCCACAGAGCATAAGGAAGGCAGTGAGGGGGTGGGACAGGCATTATGAAAATAAATAAATAAATAAACCAAAGGGTTTTACAAAGTACAGTGATAAATCTCTCAGGGCTAAACTCAAAACTCTGTTGTTGAATTTGTTTCAGGGCTTTGAACTGGTTCTTCCGTGTTCGGTTATGGTTGACGAAGCAAAATCAGAACAGAGCTGCAGTTGTAAAATGTGGGTGTACCAGAAAGATAACTGAAACAGAAAAAATTACTGATTGACACCCTGTCAGAAACTTAATCTATCTCTTAGAAAACAAGGACAGCATGTGCATTGCACAGCAACCAAATATCTTGACTGACAGAGTTGGAAACAAAGGTGCCCAGCTTAAAGATGGCAGCCAATCTCACTCCTTTGAATATATGTCACTCTCTGCAGTTCTGGTAATAGTCCAATCTGCCACATCAGGCTCCTGAAAGGGCTAACTGCTTATGATTCTTCCATATCTCCCTTTCCAGGGCTTCAACCCATAATTTTTCCCAATCTGGTTATTGTTCTGGCATAATCACATTTTTAAAATAAGGGTCTGTTCTGGTTTCACTGCTTTGGCCATTACTGAACTGATTAAAAATGGTTCGAAGCCCTGGTTTATTTGAAAGACAGGAAGTCATCATGTTGATGAACCATGAACACTTTCGTCTTTACCTGTGGACAGTCTGACAATTGCATTTTTACTTCAGGGACAGAAATGGATGGAGAAGAAAAATCAAAACAAAAGAAGGCAATAAAAGAAGAGATAAAGTTCACAAATTTGAGTTATTGCTAACATCATAATAATGTCCCTTTCATCTAGTTCTTTCCCCAGGACAGGATCCAGGAACTAGGAATCTTGTGGGGATTTTGAGTCTACTGCTTCATCAACTTTTAAAGATGGAATAGTCAAACTGAATTACTCCCCAAGGAAAAAGAAAAATGAAATATTTAAAACCCAAAGCAATAGTAAAGCTGATAAATTATATTGTATCCCTGTCACTATTTTCTTACTGTAAACTCTGAGATTGAAGTAGATTTGCTTAAAGGGTAAGAGAACAGAAGAGACTTTAAAGATATGGGAAAAATGATAGAATAACATACAAAGAACAATCCCTTACCATTTGAGAAAAACTATGAAATTCAAAATAATATATTTTTATTTTCTCCAAAATAAAGATAAGTTTAGAGCATTAATCTTACTTCTCCTGCTGTACCCGGAACCAAAATTAGACAAATGAAGAAACAGCAGCATGGAAAATATATTAAATGGAAATCCAGTCATAATGATGTCAATGAGTGCTATTTTCCCAGAAACCATGGCATAAGGTCCAGACATCTATCTTCTTATTTCCCATCAAATCAGGAAGCACTGTGAGACATCATCATAGCCACAGACTGTTGAGAGTTCTTGATTATTATTCTGGGCAATGAGTAGGGCAAGACAGGACAGACCCCTGCTGTGAGAATCTTCAAGCCTTTTTTGACAAACGGCTGCCACTCGATCTCAAAACTAGACACATTTTTAGGTTTTGTAAAGTCAGACCCTCTTAGTACTTCCAGGTACCCAAAATTCTTCTAGTTTCTATGACTACATATAAATCTGAAAGACAGAGAACTCTAAATCAAGTTATTACACATATATATTACACTATGGAGGCAACCACTATATTAAAAATATTATGGCTAGAATAGAGTTAATTTTATCTCTGTGTGTGTGTGTGTGTGTGTATGTGTAAACTAAATGGGGCTTATACTTATATAATGGCATCTTAGTGTGGCTTCTCCTCAGAAGAGCATGAGATAAATTCTTGGATTCAGTTAGTTTATGTAGGAATGTATTCTTAGGAAGAAAGGTGCTGGATAATGGGATAATTCAATTAGGAGGAAAAAGCACCACTGAGTGAATTTTTGAGCTTGTCTCTCTATCCTATTAGAACTTTCTGAGGACCCTAATGGAATGTAGCTCAAATCTCTCTCTTCTGAGAATGAAAAGGGGAAGCTTTTATCCATTGGCTCCCATTCCTCATTGGACTCTGATGGCAAAATGGGAATTCGTTCCCCTTCACTTCTGGGTTGCACATGCCTGAGTACAGAATAACTTCCCACACTGTCCCATTTCCTCACTTCAGAGGAGCCACAGAGAAAGGAGTAAGAGGTCCATGCAGCATAGGATGGAAGCAATGTGCTTTCTAACTATACCCATGCAATGCTGGAGTAAGTTTACTTTTTAATGCTTTTATTATTAAGGTATAATTTACTTAAAATGAAATTCACGATCTTAAGTGTTCAGTTGCAGGACTGGTGAAGATTGTATATGCCAATGGAACTACCATCCTAAACAAAATATGGCCATTACCATCACCCCAAAAAGTTCCTCATCAATTCTCCCCAACATCAAGGCAACTACTTCTGATTTCTATCACTTTATATTAGTTTTGTCTGCTGTATAACTTAATATACATGGGAGAAAAAGCATGTATTATTTTTCATGACATATTTCACTCAACATAATGTTTTTTAAACTTATCTATATCATTATATGTGTCGGGGTACATTTATTTTCATTGTTGGGTAGTCTTTGTTGTTGGAACATAACACTATTTGTTTACCCATTCCATGCTGATGACATTGTGGTTCCCATTTTTTCATTGTTATGAATAAAGTTACTATGGAAATTTATGTGCAAGTCTTTTTGTGAACATATGTTCCCATGTCTTAGGAGTAAAGATCTAGGAATAGAATTGCCACATCATGGAGAATATATTTAAGTTCATTAAATCATTGATGAGCAGTTTTATATAGGGCGAGCTCTGGTAGCATAGTGGCTAAGACACTTGTCTGCTAACCAGACGGTTGGTGGTTCAAACCCACCAGCCACTCCTCGGAAGGAAGGTTGGGCAATCCTACTTCCGTAGTGATGCTGCCTCGGAAACCCAAGGAGGGGTCGCTATGAGTCAGGGCCAACTCGACGGCATATAACAACAACAACAACAGTGCCATTTTACACTTTCACTCTTACCAATGTTTATATTTTATTTTGCTTTCTTTTTATATTAATCGTGCTAATGGGTATTGAATGATATCTCATTCTAGTTTTAGTTTGAATTTCTTCAAATAATAATGAAGTCAAGCACCTTTTTGGGTACTTACTGGCCATTCTTTTACTTTTGGTGAAGTGTCTGTTCAAGTCATTGCCCATTTTTAAGTGGGCTATGTATTATTTCTCTAGTGCTGCTTTAAAACTTTACCACAAATGTAGATAAATTAAAACAACATAAGTTTATTGGCTTACAGTGCTGTAGATGAGAAGTCTGACACAGGTCTCACTGGATTAAAATCAAAATGTTGGCAAGGCTGCATTCCGTTATGGAGGTTCTAGAGAAGAATACATTTTTTGTCCTTTATAGAGGTCACTCTTATTCTTTAGCTCATGGGCCCCTTTCTTAAGCCATCAGTGTGGGCAAAATAACCATTCTTCCATAGTCATATCTCCTTCTTTCTCTGAAATCAATTGGGAAGTGTTCTCTGATTTTACAAACTCATGTGATTACATTGGGTTCATCTGGAAAATCCAGGAAAACATCCTTATCTCAAATTAGTCACATTTTCAAAGTACTTCTGTCATGTAAGGTAACATATCCTGTTTCCTTGAGATTAGGACATGGATATTTTGGTGAGAAAAGACGTCACTATGTTGCCAACAACTGATTTGTTTTTTTCTTATTAGTCTGTAGGAGTCCTTTTATTTTCTGGACACTCACACATACACACACTGATTTTCCTAGTTTGTGGTCTCTTTGATGAGTACAAAATTTAAATTCTGATGAAGTCCAATTTAACAATATTTTTAATATCTGTCCTTTTCATTTTTGTATTGTGTACAAAAATTATATACCTGTGCACTCCAATTCTGTGAAAAAATTTACCTATGTTTCCGTCTACAAACCTTAGGGTTCTAGATTTTAAGTTTAGGTCTACGATCCTTTTTTAATTAAATTTTGTGTGTAAAGTGATATAGAGGTAATAGTTTTTTTTTTTTTTTTTTTAAGTGAAAAATATCAAGTTGTTCTAGCATCACCTTAAAAAAATATTTTCTCAATAAATTGAATTGGTGCCATGATCATAAACCAGCCCTTTGTGGTCTGTTACATTTATCTATTTGCATATGCTGACTTTATTGCCACAATCTAAAGATTATTATAGCATGATCCTAGGTTTTGAAACCAGATAATGAAAATCCTTCAATATTCTTCTTTTTTCAAGAAAATGTTGTGTCTGTGCTAAGTTGTTTATATTTGTATATACCAATTTTAAAATCAGTTTGTCAACTTCTACCACAACCTTGCTGGATTTTTTATTGTGATTGGTTTGCATCTATAAATAAACTTGAATTTATAAATAAAATTAGAGAATTTTACATTTATATCATGAGACTTTTTGGTCTGTACTTTTCTTTGCTTGGATTTTCATTGTCAGATTTTGGTATCACAGTTATAATGAACTTAAAAAATGATCTGGGAAGATTTTCTTTGCCCTCTTAAATTTGTTAACATTTCTCATTTTTCAAGATAAAAACTGAGATAACTGTTTTAATATCTATTAAATAAATGTATTTTAAACTATATGTGTCATTCAAAGCTTTGTTTCATCACTGTTCTAAAATGTTTGATATATTGTGTTTTCATATGCATTCACTTTGAAACAGATTAAAAATCTTTTGTGATTTATGTATTGACTAAATTATTTAGAAGCATTTTATATATATAAATAAATGTTATAAGATATGTAACATGTATAAGATATAAAACATGTATGTTTAAAACATATTTATACAAACATATATGAAATACAAATATATATATGTCTATATACAAATATGCATTTCATATGGGATACCATCAAGAATAATAACCTGTGTGTAACCAGAATTCCAGAACAGAAAGAGACAAATAAAACCACTGAGAAAATTATTGAAGATTTGTCACAAGATAATTTCCCTAATATGATGAACGACAAGAATATATCCATTCAAGAAGTTTAATGAACCTCAAACTGGATAGATTCCCAAAGGAAAACTACCAAGACATATCATAATCAAATTCACCAAAACCAAAGACAAATAATCCAGAAAGCAGCATGGGAGAAACATAAAGTTACCCACAAAGGACAACCAATAAGACTAAGCTCTGATTTCTTGGCAGAAACCAGACAGGGAAGAAAGCAACAGGATGATATATATAAAATCCTGAAAGAAAAGAAAATTTCCAACCAAGAATTATATGCCCAGAAAAACTATCTCTTAAATATGAGGGTGAAATTAGTACACTTCTAGATTAGCAGAAATTCAGGGGATTTTTTAAAACCAGACCAACCTTACAAGAGATGCTGCCAAAGGGCAAGGAGGCCACATCTTTTGACCTCCTCTAACCCCACAAAAGGAAGACAGAATCACTATCAGTAGCCCAAGGCCTATTCCTGCAAGGCCAAACATGCTGCCTCCCTCCAGCCCTTTCACCAACCATTCCTCCCACAGCACACACCACCTCTTTGTTGGGTTCAACAATTCACTGCAGTGGCCACACAGAACTCACAGATTATGGGGTTTATTAGGGAAGCACCAGGCTACAATTCAAGTTCAGGGAAAATCATTCAGTCTCTCA
>NW_006921599.1:24634487-24634994 GCF_000298275.1 Orycteropus afer afer
GAGGGCTCCTTTTGAGCCTGGCAGAGTGGCCAAACTAACCAACCATAACATCAGAATTCTAAGCACCTGAGAGAGACTGAACTTCCCAGAACATTGCTTTGTGCCACTCTCAATAGAAATACCCTAGGTGGGTAACTTGAACAATCAGGAGCTCCTCAGGTGCTCATGGAAAATTCCACCACAGAGTTTGCAAAGACCTATGGCTAGAAAAGCCATACCAGGTAATTTACTATACCACAGATGCTAAAGGCAGTACTTCAGACAGAGAACCAATAACAGCAAACAACAACCAATGATTAACAAACATAATATCATAACCCAGAAACTAAGCCAGTTATAGAAGTATCCAAAGTAAGCTTATATGACTGTAAACAGGGAACCAGAGACAACAATTGGTAAATGAAGACAACTACAAACCGGAGGCGGGGCAAGATGGCGGACTAGGCAGAAGGATTGCACAGACCCTCTTCAACAAAGAAAAGGGAAACCAATAAATACAGACACAGA
>NW_006921599.1:24659121-24671450 GCF_000298275.1 Orycteropus afer afer
AAGTGCCATTTGATTCAGCAATCCCACCACTAGCTTTATAGCCTAAAGAAATGCTGTCTTCATCTCAGGACACGAATAGATATGTGCACACTCATGTTCATTGCAGCAGTATTCACAATAGCAAAGAGATGGAAATAAACAAAGTGCCCATCAATGGAGGAATGGATAACTAAACTGTGGTACTTACACACAATGGAATACTATGCAACACCAAAGAATAATGTAGAATCTGCAAAACACCACATAACATGGATGAAATTGGAGGCCATTATTATACTGAGTGAAATAAGTCAATCACAAAAGGACAAATATTGTATTTGTCCACTGTTGTAAAAAGTCATGGAAAAGTTTACATCCACGGAAGGAGGACTGAGCAATCTACTTCCATAAAGATTGATCACCTTGGAAACCCAATGGGTGTCATTATAACCTGGCATCAACTGGACAGCAGTGAATTTGGTTTTATAGTAAACATTATTAGTGGTTACCAGGGTAGGAGGGAGGGGAAATGGGAAAGCCTTTGTTTGAATAGCATTGAGTTTATGTTAATGGCACCAGAATATTTTGGAAAAGGATAGTAAAAATGGTGGCACAACATGAGAAATGTCATCAGTGTCCCCGAGCTGTAAAAGTGGAAGTTGTTATGTTGGCAAATGTCTTGTTGTATATATTTTCACCACAATAAAAGTGAAAAAGAAAAAAAGAGAGATGTAGGGGAAAAAAATAAAAGAGTTCAGGCAACATATTGCACTGGGCAAATCTGCCACAAGACTTCTTTAAAGTGTCAAAGAACAAAGATGTCTCTTTGAAGTTTAAGGTGTGCCTATCCCAAGTTATGATATTTTCAATCACTTCATATGCATGTGACAGCTTGACAATGAATAAGGAAGACCAAAGAACTGATACATTTGAATTGTGTTGTTGAGAAATAATACTGAATATACAATGGATTGCCAGAAGAACAAATTAATCTATCTTGGAAGAAGTACTTTGAAATGCTTTTTAGGAACAAGAATGGTGACACTTAGTCTTGCATACTTTGGTTATGTTGTCAAAAGGGACTAGTCCCTAGAAAAGGAGATCATTCTTGGTAAAGTATAAGATCAGGGAAAAAGGAGAAGACTCTCAATGAGATGGATTCATACAGTGGCTGCAATGATGGACTCAAGCATAGCAAAAACTGTGAGGATGGTGCAGGACTAAGCAGTGTGTCATTCTGTTGTACATAGGGTCACTATGAGTTGGAGTAAACTCAATGGCACCTAACAAGAACAACAAGTTTATAGACCACCATTAATCTACTATAGTGTTTGTTCTGCTATAGTGGCTTGCATGTTGCTATGCCACCAGTATTTCAAATAACAGCAGAGTCACCCATGGTGGACAGGTTTCAATAGTTTCCCAGCTAAAAGAAACTAGGAAGAAAGGCTTGGTGACCTACTTCAAAAAGTTAGCTAATGAAAACCTTCCAGATCACTTAAGAATATTGTCTGAAATATAGCTGAAAGATCAACATCTAGGGTGAAAAGCATTTAAAACACATAGTGGCTTCCAGAGTGGACTCAAGTATACCAATGATTAGGAATATGGTGTAGGTCTGGGCAACGTTTTCTTCTGTTCTACATGGAGTTGTCATGAGATGGAAATGACTCAGCTAATAATAAAAAACCAAAAAACAAACTCACTGGCATCGAGTTGATTCTGACTCATAGTGATCTCCATTGGGTTTCTGAGGCCATAAACCTTTACAGAAGTAGATTACCCCCTTGTCCTTCCTCAGCACAGCTGATGGATTTGAACTACTGACCTTCCAGTTAGCAGCCAAATGCCTTATCCACTATGCCACCAGAGCTCCTCCAGCTAATGATAAGTAACCTGATTTTACAGGAATTTGAAAATTAAAGATTCTCAGGGTCACCCATCTAAATATGGCCATTGCAGGTCCCAGGTCATGTTCTCTTCCTCTCAATACCCAGATTTTTAACATAGTTGTTCTGTGGAGGCTGTACTTTTAGTTAGCACTGATTATCTCTCATCCTTACAATTAGATTCTGGGCCTTATTTTCAGGATAGTAATTCCCTTGTCTTTATGAGATGAGGGTTTACATAATCACATTATAGACGTAGTCTGATTTTAACAGGGAATTTTCAAGTCTCCAAAACAGTAACAAAAATTACTTAAGACCACAATTTCTCAATTCACCAATGGTTCTATACTGTTCGTGTGACACAGCTATCATATAACTCAGTGGTTCTCAAATTTTAGTGTGCATCAGAATTAACTGAACTGTTTATTAAAACACACTTTGCATTCCAAAAATGTCTTAGTCTGTAGGTCTTAAATGGGGCACAATAATGTTCATTTCTAACAAGGTTTCAGGTGATGCTGTAGCTGCTTCATCAAGGATCATACTTTGAGAATCATTGGTATGTTTCATCTTCACTTTCACATTATCCAAATCCTCCATGCAGGGGGGGGGGGTTAATTTTGATGTAAGGTGCTGTCAAGTTGGTTTCAACTCATAAGAACCCTGTGTATAACAAAATAAAACATTGCTAGGTCCTGTGACATCCTCACAATGGTAGGTATGGTTGAGGTCTTTGTTACAGCCACTATGTCAATTCATCTTGTTGCGGGTCTTTCTCTTAATTGTGATCCAAAAAAAGAACTCATTGCTATTGAGTTGATTGCAAATCATAGAGACTCTACAGTAAAGAGTAGAACTGTTCCATAGAGTCTCCAATGTTGTAAACCTTTACAGAAGCAACCTGCCACATTTCTTTCCTGTGGAGTGGCTGGTGGGTTTTAACTGCCAACCTTCTGGTTAGCAGCTAAGCACTTAACCATTGCACAACCAGGACTTCTTTCATTGTGATACTACATGGAAATTTCTGAGAAGACTTCTGAAATATTCCTCGGAATTGTCTGCCTCAAAGAACAAGAGGTATTTATGTAAACAGGATCCTCTCTTATTTTATTGCTAAGCCAGGTTTTTTGAAAGTAATCTAAGTATTTTTACAATTTGGTCTGTTGAGGTATTTTATTGAAGAGAAATTTGTCACAAGGAAAGGAGGTAACACAAATCTTACCAATACTTGCTTTAATGTTTGGAGATAATAAGAAAAAATGCATCCAATAATTTTTAAATAGCTCTAAAATTCAAGAATATTTTTTAACTGTATAGAGCCTTTGTATGGAGATAGATACATTTGCTTATAGTGCATATAATAGGAAAATATTGAGTGAAGAAGATATAATCTCCAGTATCCTACAGATAAGTAACAACTTTTGGGAATCATGGTATTTTTCTATAAATGTACATAAGGCTTTCAATAATTTTATCTAAAATCATTTTTAATTTTTCTTTTAAGATTAACTAGGATAGTTGTTGTTGTTGTTGTTATGTGCCATCGAGTCGGCCCCGACTCATAGCGACCCCTCCTTGGGTTTCCGAGGCAGTATCACTACGGAAGTAGAATTGCCCAACCTTCCTTCCGAGGAGTGGGTTTGAACCGCCAGCTGTCTGGTTAGCAGGCAAGTGTCTTAGCCACTACGCTACCAGAGCTCCCTACACTACCAGAGCTCCCAACTAGGATAGTAGTCCTGGGTAAAATATGTTTGAAAATATACACTCATTCTTTGTTTTCAGCTTGTATATCTTTATTCAATCAGCATGTTAGAAAAATATATAATTGGAAAAAGTGACAATATTTCTCAAGAACTTTATTAGATACATTTCCCAAAATTGAACACTAAGTTAAATATGAGTTCAAGACATAGTGAGAGAGTTACAGCTATTCTTTAATAGTTTGGAAAAATTAGATTACTTCTTGATGATTAAAAGAGAATATTGATTTTTTTCCAATTAATAATCTTATTCCTTGGCTTACTAAGATAATGATACCCATCAAATTTTAGTGGTATGTGAAATATGAGGAACTTTTTAGTTGTAGTAGATACTTTTTCCTAGACAATGAATTCACCCAGTAGATTCTAGACAGGACTTCCTTACCCATCATTTCTTCAGAGTCTAGGACCGTGCTTTTTAGGAGGGATTCCAGAAATACTTACTCACTTGATCCATACCCCTAAAAACAAAGACACATAGCTGAAATTAGATTATTGTCTCTAACTAACTGATCCCCAAGTGTGTTAAACCTAAAACCATGTTAGTGTTTGCACTATAACCAGCTAGGCAAATGCAATAAAAAATACTTATTTATTAATTTATCGATGCATTTATCCTATAAGCATTTATCAAGTACTTAAAATATATAGGAGGGCACCTCAAAATACATGACAAAAATTAAGCATCATCTTTACCCTTGTTATTATTGTTGTTATGTGCTGTTGAGTCGGACCCGACTCACAGTGATGCCTCCTTGGGTTTCCGAGGCAGTATCACTATAGAAGTAGATTCCTGCATCTTCCTTCCAAGGATTGGCTGGTGGGTTTGAACCATCGGCCTGATAATTAGCAGTCAAGTGCTTTAGGCACTATGCTACACTTCTAGAGGTCTCCATGTAGTTTAGGTGACATGGTCATTAACAGATAATGATAAAATCATAATGACATGTGCAAAGGAATTATGGGAGACTAGTGGAGGGTAAGCAATCTAATCTAGACAAGTGGCACAGAGAGTTACTAGATGGGAGCTCTGGTGGCATAGTGCCTAAGGCATTTGACTGCTAACCAGAAGGCTGGTGGTTCAAACCCACCAGCTACTCCTCAGAAGGAAGGTTGGGCAATCTACTTCCGTAGTGATACAGCCTTGGAAACCCAAGGAGAGATCGCTATGAGTTAGATCCAACTCAACAGCTGTGAGTTTTTAGGATATATAAGGTGAATAATTAATAAATGATTAGATGGAAGCTGTGCAAATGAGTGGAAGGAGGAAAAGAGGAAAGAGAAAACTTTGCAAGAAAAAGTGTACTAAATCAAAGGCTTGCTTTTATAAAGTTTTACAAAGTCAATTCCAACTCATAGCGAGCCTGTGTATTTTAGAGTATAGAACTGATCCATAGGCTTTTCAAGGCAGTGACATTTTGAAAACCGATCACCTGGCTTGATTTCCCAGGTACTGTCTTCTGGGCAGGTTCAGACTGCCAAGCTTTTGGCCAGTAATTGAGCACTTGACTCATTGTACCACACAAAAACTCCTAAAACAAAGACTAAACTCGTTGCCATTAAGTAGATCTTGACTCATAGTGAGTCTATAAGACAGAGTAGAACTGTGCCACAATGTTTCCAAGGCTATAAATACTTTAAGGACTCAGACGGCTTCATCTTTCTCCTGCAGAGTGGCTGGTGGGTTCAAACCTTCCATCTTTTACTTAGCTGCCAAATGCTTAACTACTGCACCACCAGGACTTCTCTTAAAGCAAAGACTGTTGTTATATGCCATCAAGTCAGACCCAACTCATAGTGACCCCTCCTTGGGTTTCCGAGGCAGTATCAGTACGGAAGTAGATTGCCCCATCTTCCTTCTGAGGAGTGGCTGGTGGGTCTAGTGGTTAGTAATTACGTGGGGGAAACAACAAATGGTTTCCTATTGCTAGATTCTAAAGTACTAAGCAAGGCTAGTGGATAACTGGGACGGAAGCATATTCCAGGGCCAGATACCTGGGGTGTTATCCCTTGTTTAGAAGCTCAGAGTTTATCTTGTAGGCAGTGAACTCCCTGAAATGTTTGAGGCATACCAGCATGTGAGTGTATATCTAAACAGGAAATAAAAAGACCTACATTTGTTATTAAATTATCTTTAAGACACGCAACTTAGTACACTGTAGTCTGAGTTCTAATTCTATCTCTGTCACTAATGAAAATGAATCTCTTTGCTCTTTTAGTGGCTAAAGATGAAACATCATATTTCAAGTGAGTGATGGACACATTAAATGTAATAACAGGTGTGAGAGCATTTTTCTAAATTTATTACTATATCTTATATTCCTATATCATTTATTATTAATATTATCTCAAGTTCTTAAAAGAGATATGTTTGATGCACAAAAATATCACTTGCCCATGCAACGCTTGTCCACTTGGATAACATCTGTGCTGGAGCAGGGGCAGTAAAGTGAAAGCACACTGGCAGAAGATGCGTATAAAACTTTTGGGGATAAAGAACTTTTGTTTTGTTTTCTCTATGCAAGCTGAGCTAAGTATTGAGCATGCATTTCCTTTTGATGTTACATTTATTTGCATATTATACATGTTCTCAAGAAACATCAACACTATGTCACAACTGAAACCTGGTTCATAATTTTTTGGTGAGCTCTGGTGGTGTAATGCCTAAGGCGCTTGACTGCTAACCAGAAGGCTGACAATTCAAACCCACCAGCCACTCCTTGAAAGGAAGACTGGGCAATCTACTTCTGTAGTGATACTGCCTCAGAAACCCAAGGAGGGGTCACTATGAGTCGGGGCCGAATTGACGGCACCTAACAAAAAACAACAACAACAACTTTCTGAGAGGCAAAGAAATGGGAAAACTCATATGTAATCTTTGTACAAGACAAAACCAAATTCTTCACTTCTTTAGGCTTCATGACTGTCAACTCATCATGCTCCACGACCCCCAATTTTTTATGTGCATTTATATTAGAAAAAGAAAGACTTAGCAATTCCAGTAGTTCAATATTGTCAACCTCTTCTCTCAACTTTATAGAGCACCATCACATTTGGATTGTAGCTTAAAAGTGTTGTTTATTGAGTCATCCTACATAAAACATGAACTTTTTGGGTAGCACAAACGGTTAAGTGCTTGACTACTAACCAAGAGGTTGGTGGTCCAAATCTACCCAGATGCACTTTGGAAGAAAGGACTGATGTTCTATTTCTGAAAAATAAGCTATCAAAAACCCTATGGAGCACAGTTTTACTCTGACATATATGGGGTCACCATTAGGAACCAACTCCATGGCATGTGTTTATGTAAAGTATTACAGGCTTAAACAAGTCACATTTGCAGGTAGCATACATGTAGTTTTCCATGCAGTATTCATTTCAATCTTCTTTAGGCTTCATGACTGTCAACCCACCACCCTCCATGACCCTAATTTGTATGTGCATTTATATTAGAAAAAGAAAGAGCTAACAATTCCAGTAGTTCAGTTTCATTATATTAGTTACCAATATCAGTAGTTTAAAATAGTTTCAATCTTGTCACTTTCCACTCTCTGTCCTCATGACACTTACACAGCACTTGGCTTCTATGGAGCTTAATGAACTCTCTTAAATGTTATGAGAAAGATACAAGGAAAAAATATGTGCCATAAAAAATGTGCACCTGAAGCAGCATTATCACTGCCACTGCTCCACTGCAGACTGCAGTGTGATTGCCTCAGCAGGGGTCCTGCCTGCGCCCAGTAAAAATGAAAACAACAGTGTAATAAATTAGCTGGAACTGCACTTCCCTAGGTGTTCATGACAGCATGATAAATAACCCTACACATGTACAATCTGGCTTTCCCTCTGCCAAGGTTTTTGTACCATAATATTTTCAGGCCCAAAGTCATGGTCATCAACCCTTGATTAATACAAGAAGGGAAAGTTAAGATAACACTAGGGATACATTTCCTTGAACAGTATAACACATTAACAATATAATGCTGTATCTGGGTTAGGTTTTTATTGATCATTACAAGGATGAAAATTTTATATATAATTAGTAGCTGTCATGTCCCCACCCCCCTCATAAAGTAAATATTTTGAATAATCCTAGAGGCACATCTTAGGCTTATTCATCTCTGACTATCAAGGCATATTTCTTTGTCTTCTCATTCTCTCCTTTTTCTGAAGGAGGTAGTTAAACCTTGCAGCACTATTTTTGTGTGCTAAATTTATGCCTCAGTACATTTCTCCATTATAGAAATAAACATATATACACACACACACACATAGTATGTATATAGGTGTGTGTGCATATATATATGTGTGTGTGTATATAAATTATGTATATAATACAATTGTGTTTTATAAATATTTATACCACATTCACTTAACCTCAATCCATCAGATAAATTCAGTTACATTTGTATAACTTTCACAGGAAAGGAATAACTTAGCATATAACTTTTCTAGCCAAACTACTATTATCAGAAATAAATCTGTATTTACTTTCAGTATACAAGTCATCTTTTTTCTCTGATTAAAAAAAAAGAGGTAGTTATAAATATCCATTTGCCATAAATTATTACACCAGAGAAAATGAATGTTCAAGTAAAGAACAATAAAACTGATTTTCACTAAGTAGCAAAGCTGGGTAAAGGAAGAATAAATAGTTTGAATTCATTTTTTTTGAGGGAGAGCTTACATAATTAACTTCAGTAATAAATACTGTTTCGTCAGTACATTTACATGTATTTATAAACTGTGGTACTTCTTACCTCTTAGAATCTAAAGAATGTGATGAATGTAGACTTCCATGATGCTTCCAACTTGGACTAACTGTGTGTCTGTGTGTGCACATGCACATATACACACACGTGTGTACTGTATATGCACTTAAAGAGAGTAATAATAACAGCTATTAAATATTTAACACCTAGTATATTCCAGTTACTATTGTATTTTATTTTTTTAATATTAGTTTACATGCAAAAAAGAAGTCCTAGTGGTGCGTGGTTAAGTGTCCAGCTGTTAACTAAACGGCTGTTGCATTGAACTCACCTAGAAGCTCAGCTGGAGAAAGACGTTGTTGCATAACACAGCCAAGAAAACCTGTGGGGCAGTTCTACTCTGTCATGTGTGGTTATTGAGTCAAAATTGACTAGATGGCACACAACAATAATCTGGAAAATGACATTAATGTGTATTTATTAATATATTCTTTTTCATAAATTCATGAAACAAGAGCAAGTAAGTAAGTTACTCAGATCATTCAGCAAGAAAACAATAGGACTGCAATTCATTATCAGTAAGTCTGTCCCTGGAGCTTCCATTCTTAATCAATAGACTATATTTCAAAAAGAAGGTATTCCACATCAGAATCAGAGAAAACAGGATAATTAGCTCAAGTCTAAGAAATAGCCTTTCCCCACAAATATATATGTATTTTTTTATTTCTCAAAGCTGAGTATAACTGGGTTCCATGGGACTCCTGCAGAAACCTCCTTCAGGAAATCCTTCTGGTTAAATTGACCACATGTCCATCATTCCTATACTGTGCTCCCTATACTTTATTTAAATGAAAAGTCAAATTCAAATTTGACAGGTCTGAAAGTTCAGAAAATCTGCCACAGTACAGACAAGCTTCATTAACATGGAAATATATTATTGCATGCTGAAAGTTTCTTATTTGTTTTTATCTTTCATAATAACATGCAAGAAATTCTTTGTGAAAGGAGGATTTCTTTTGTCTGACATAAAGCAAGGCCTGTATGTGTTCCTCTTGCAGGAAAAGTATTTAACAGGGTGCTTTATTCAACTTTGTAGAACCTACTTCTGTGTATGATACATGATAAGAATTGCCTTCAAGTCAACTTCAACTCAGAGCAACCCGATAAATGGCAGCCCCATTGTGTCAGAGTGGAACTGTGTTTCATAGTGTATTAATGGCTGATATTTCAGAAATAGATTGTCAGTCCTTCCTTCCAAGGTGCCTATGGATAGACTCAAACTACCAACCTTTCAATTAGCAGCTAAGCACATTAATCACTTCCACCACCCAGGGACGGCATGATATATACTAAGCCAACAACCAAACTTACTGCCATCAACTTGATTCTGACTCACAGCAATGCTTTAGGACAGAGTAGAACTGCCTCATAGGGTTTCCAGGGCTATAAATCTTCACGGAAGCAGACTGCCTTGTCTTTGTCTCACAAAGTGGCTAGGGGTTTTGAACCACTGACCTTTGGTTAGCAGCTGAATGCTTTAATTATTATTCCAACAGAGCTCCTATGACACATACTACAAAAATAACCCAAACTCACTGCCATCAAGTTGAGTCTGACTCATAGTGACCCCCATTGGGCTTCCAAGGCTATAAATCTTTACAGAAGCAGACTGCCTTGTCTTTCTTCCCTGGAGTGTCTGTTCAGTTTGAACCAAATGCCTTAACAACTGGATCACCGGATCTCCTTATGATATGTACTAAACCAAAAGCAATGTTTTCTACAAAATTGATGTGCTGGAGAATCCAATTCAAGACAACATACTAGGTAGCCCACAGTTACATTCCTGACCTCAGTTGAATCACCTGAATTATTGCTTCTAGAAATTTAGCCTTGGAACATGGGGAGACCAAGTCAGTTATTTGGTGGACTATACCTGGGAGCTCTTGTAGGGTCTGGGCTGGAGTGATTGTCCTGTTTATGAAGTAGCAGAAAAGCTAGGCTGCAAAGAAAGAAAAGAATGAATAGATACTGAGATAGAACCAGGGACACGAAAACATACAGTCAGAGAAAGAATCACCTGGACTTCCTGTGCCCATGGAAGCTTGTTTCCAGGACTTTGCAAAGCTCAATTTCATGTATTTGATCTTGAGTCCCATGATGGTATTCTGTTAAATCTTTATTTTAGATTAAGCAAGGTATTTTGTCACTTGCAAAAGGTCAAAAGTTTTCTAAGACTCTAATGATATCATGTGAAATCTCCAGGTATTCAAATTAAAATATTTTGATTAACGTGTCAGAGTCAACTAGGAATGTTTTATATGCCAACAAATATTTAATAGTGTTCACCAGAAGGCTGATGGTTCAAACTCACCAGCTACTCCTCAGACGGAAGATCAGGCAATTTACTTTTGTACTGATACTGCCTCAGAAACCCAAGGAGAAGTTGCTATGAGTTGGATCCGACTGAATAGCAGTGGATGAATACGTATCACTTCAAAATAAAGCCTATCACTGATTTGTATCGGTTCACATGACACAGGCTTCAAATACTTAATAAACTATTGATCTGGCATAGTGCATTGACTAAGTTATAGCTTCTTATATTTTAAATTTTCAAGAACAGGCAGTACTTGCTTTTCACAGTTGTATGAAACTGTAGCAATGACCATGAAAGGTAAAACTGTGCAACGTGATCTTAATAACTCAAACTAAACTCATTGCCATGGAGTAGTATCTGACTCATAGTGACCCCTCCTTGGGTTTCCCAGATGGTATCACCATGGAAGTAAATCACCCAATCTTTCTTCCAAGGAATGTCTGGTGAGTTTGAACCCATCGGCCCTCTGGTGAGCAGTCAAATGCCTTAAGCACAATGCCACCAGAGCTCCTGTGATATTAATAGTAAATATGATTTTTCTCTGACCTTTACAAAATTTTAGCATTAAATTTTTGGACACAAATTTTGATAAAAATTGTCACTGTTAGTTATAAATGAATGTTCTTGCTGTTATTAGGTGGTGTCATGTGATGTCATTTAAGCAATCCCATTTGACAAAGTAGAACTGCCCCATATGGTTTCCTAGGTTGTATTCTTTATGGGAGCAGATCACCAGATCTTTCTCCTATGGAGTCACTTGCGGGGGTTCAAACCATCAACTTTTGGTTAGTACCCCAGCATTTAACCATTGTGCCACCAGAGGTCTTTTATAAGTGAATAGAACAATGAAAAATAGTACAACTAACATTTATTTTGTATGTGGCAATTACAAACATTAGAAAGACTAGAAATTAAGGTTTTTATAAAAGTTCATCAAGAGTAGTTTGAATATTAATTAATCTATGGGTAAATAAATAGGTGTTGTCGTTGTTGTTGTTATGTGCTGTTGAGTCAGACCTGACTCATAGCGATGCCTCCTTGGGTTGCTGAGGCAGTATCACTACAGAAGTAGATTGCCCAAGGTAGATAGGCTAAATGATCAGGTATGTCTAGGCAAAAGGGAATATGTTGTTGTTATTGTTGTTATGTGCCGTCGAGTCAGACTCAACTCATAGTGACCCCTCCTTGGGTTTCTGAGGCAGTATCACTATGGAAGTAGATTGCCCCATCTTCCTTCTGAGTAGTGGCTGGTGGGTTTGAACCACTAGCCTTCTGGTTAGCATTCAAGTGCCTTAGGCACTATGCTACCAGAGCTCCCTATAAAAGATATAACAAAAGATAAATGGAATAGTGGAGATACAGAAAGAGATCTTGGTATATGCCTTCAATTGATTTTTGGTAAAAATGCCCTAACAATTCAGGGGAAATTTTTTTCAATACATGAATGTGAAACACCTAGATATTTATATGAAAAAAAAATTACTTTCAACAAATAGCTTAAGTATTTATAACTGGTCAGAGATACATAGCAAAGTTAAATACTTATGTTTATAGAAAAAATATTTGTACAAAAACTTCATCAACATGGGGTAGACAAAGATTTATTAAATAA
>NW_006921599.1:24671550-24682207 GCF_000298275.1 Orycteropus afer afer
GGGTTTGAACCTCCAGCCTTCTGGTTAGCAGTCAAGTGCCTTAGGCACTATGCTAGCAGAGCTCCCAAAGGGAATATACCCATGATCATATATAAAATTAGCAGACAGTATTTCTACACATGTATTTCTATGTGCTGTAAGAGTGTCCATATAGCTAGAAGTAACAGGGAAAAAAGTTATGATAACTTCTTAGGCACAGTCAACCACCCTGATGGTGTGAGTTGTTGAACCTGTGGGCTTGGGACTGTGGTAGCAGGAGACATTGAGCTCAATTGTCATAACATACTACACAAAAATATTGTTCTATATCCTACTTTGGTGAGTAGTTCTTGGGGTCTTAAAAGCTTGCAAGTGGCCATCTAGATGCAACAATGGGTCTCTTCTTGTCCAGAGCAAAGAAGAATGAAGAAAACCAAAGATAAATGGAAACAATCAGTCCAAGGGACTAGTGGGGCATGTGAACCTCAGACTATATGACCATGAGACCAGAAGAAGCAGATGGTGCCCAGCTACCACTGTCAACCACTCAGAAATGGATCAGTGCAGGATATCCTGGATAGAGTGGCAGAAAAATGTGTACCAAAACTCAAAACCATAAAAAAGACCAGGTTTACTGGTCTGATAGAGCCTGGTGAGACCCCTGAGACTAGTTATCTTTCATGTCTGGAATTGAACTCACTCCTGTGGCTTCCAGACCAACAATCAACAGACATATAGGGTAAACATTTATGTCAGGTAGATACACTCCTTCAAACCATCAATAATGGGAGAACAGAAGGACAATATTTGAACAGGGAAATATCTTGGGGGCAAGAATGCACAGCAAAGAAGGACACAGGGAAGAGGTAACTATAGTGAGGAAGTAGGAAGAGAGCTGTTACATTGTAAGGAATTGCAGTCAACGTCATGAAACAAAATGTGTATGAACTGCTGTATGGAGAATGAATTTGCTCGTAAACTTTTCACCCAAATCACAATAATTTTTTTTTTTTTTAAAAGGAGCATTTGAGCCCATATGGTTGTATATAGATCAACTAGTATATAGGGAGATACAAATGTGTACATAGGAGAGAACAGATATAAGTGTTTTGCCCACCTACATACTGCCATTGAGTCAATTCTAACTCATAACAACACCAAAAGACAGAGTAGAACTGCCCCAAAGTGTTTCTAAGATTGTAAAACTTTATGGAAGCAGACTACCTCATCTTTTTCCCATGGAGTGGCTGGTGGATTCGAACTGCCGACCTTTTGGTTCACAGCTGAATGCTGCACCATCAGAACTCCTTAGAAGTATCTATAAACCAAAAAACCAAACTCACTGCTGTTGAGTCGTATCTGACTCATAACGACCCCTCCTCAGGTTTTTGAGGCAGTAGGTACATATAAATACAAATTTCCAAGTGCAGGGACATATATTTACCAAAGACACAAATATGGATATACCTCAGACATAACCAAACACCTTACAAAATTGATTTGCATGGAACAACTCAATCAATTGGTGTAACATAATTGCACAAGAGTCACGATCTGCATTCTAGTGAAGTTAGTAGTGTCTGGGGTTTTAAAAACTTGTGATAAGCCAACTGAGATATAAGCAAGAATCTTTAATAGCCAGAAACAAAAGAATATCAAGGTAAACAAAAGCTCAGAGAAGAAGCAAGTCTACAATGAGACATGACCTCATCTACCCTGAGACCTGAAGAACTAGGTGATGTTCAGCATTCACCACAAACAATTCTGCCCAAGGGCACATGAGTTGGTCCTGAATAGAATGGGAGAAGAATATGGAGGAGAACTTAAATTCTTACTAAAAAGGAAAATGCCAGATATGCTGGAACAGCAGAGAACAGATGACACTCTTGAGACACTCTTTAAACCTAGAACCTAGTCTATCCCTTGAGACCATCTTCTAGCAAAATAGAAGAGTGACACATGAAATAAAAGATATTACTCAGAAGATCTGTGTCCTGCTTAAAAACCATCAGTATGTGACCAAAAGTCAATAATTACTCAAAAATAAAGATGAAAAAATAAGGGCTCAGGAAACTGAAGTACTGGAAATGGAACAATCAGAACACAATTAAAGAGAATATGACATTGTGATAAATATAACTAATGTCACTGAACAATGCATGTGGAAATTGTCAAATGCAAACCTAACTTGCTGTGTAAACTCAAAAACTCAATAAAACATGTTTGTTTGTTTTTCCCTTAAAAAAAGAGTAGTTTGAAAGATGCTTGCTTTCTTCTCAGAATACAAATTATAAGGAATAAGCATCTGTTCTACAAGTTCGCAAATTGTTATACACCTTTCTACATTTCAATCAACTTCCAGTATTTTATCCATTGTGCTTACAATGATGTGAAATATTTCTGATAGTTTCTTTTTTTGTGACGATTTTGTCAGTGTCATTTACTCTGGGACATCTACATCCATTTTGTCACAACAAGTTTCTGCATTTATGTCATTAAGTACACCTTCACTACATTTCTCTGGCTTCAATCTAGAGTTTCTCTAACGGTAACAGCAGAGTCATTCCCATGATCAGTTAGATCTACTATTCCTCCATTTACATTCAATCCTAGTATCAGTCCCATCATTGCCATGTTTTTTGACTCTTTGCTGCACTTTCATCTTGGTTGGCCAATATTCTCTTTCAGGTATCTATTTTTGTACAATGCCCCCACGGTTTTGTCACTGAAAAACAAGAAGGAAAGACAACTACATATGTTGCTGTCTGTAAACGCACTTAGTAATAGATGCTCAGTAACCAATCACCAACAGATTTTGAAAGAAGTGATGTGATTGGTCACTGAATTTGATGTGCCTCTATTCTTTACTCAAGGAGCTGTGGTGGCATAGAAGTTAAAGCACTCAACTGCTAACCAAAAGTTCAAAAGTTCAAATCATAGGAGACAAAAGAGGCAGTCTTCTTCTGTAAAGATTTAGAGCCTTGGAAACTGTATGGGGCAGTTCTACTCTGTCTTAATGGGTCACTATGAGTTGGAATCAGCTTGATGGCAGTGGGTTTCATTTTCCTTTTTTTTTTTTCTTCTTTGTTTCTATTCTTTATATGGTGATTTGTGGGCTAAAGAGCTAGTTGAGAAGTGTGTCCTTCAAGTACTTAAAACCACTTGTCATGTTGCCATGGAGGAGATTCTGATATGTGGCAACCTCATGTGTGTCAGAGCAGAATTATGCTCCCTAGGGTTTTCACAATGGCTGATTTTTAAGATATAGAGCTCCAGGCCTTTCTTCCAAGGTACCTCTGGGAGGATATGAACCTCTAACATTCCACTTAGCAGCCAAGCATGTTAACTGTTTGTACCACCCAGGTTATTCATGGTTAATAGATCTTAATAACTGATATTTGAACTACTGTGTTGCTGGGGGTAAATGTTATTTAACTAAATTTGGATGAACAAATTTGTGTATATCAAAACTGGGAAAAATGAGAAATGTCTGCATTGTTATCTGAGCGCACAAGGAGAATGAATAATGAAAATTACCAGGTTAAAGAGAGAGAACTCTTTCAAGATAAAATTAATAAAGTTTTCTTTGAAAAATTAAAGGAAGCGAAGAATGTAATTCAGCACATCTTAAATAAGTAATTTCATACAATATGAGATTCAGGACTAGAAACTCAGGAGATGGCCTTTTGATCACATAAAAGAAATATGCTATTTATTTTTAATATAAGTGACATAAAGAGGCCCTTAAAAATTCAATACAGAGGCTACAGAGAAGGGAGTTGGGGGAAGAAAACAGTCAACAGATGAACAAAGAACATAAAGACAGTTTTATAAAGGCAAAACATGCTAGAATTTGTTTCTCATAAAGCCCCTGAATTATGATAAACGTGAGTGTTGTGTATGTATATTTGAAAAATCAACTGTGCCTTCTGCTTTAGTTGCCTTTTTTGCACCAATAATTTCTTAAACAATATTCTATTTCTACAGCATAACTCTGTCACCACAGTGTAGCCAAGCTTTCCTTTGACAAATCAAGTATTAAATAATTCATTGCTGCTCTGAGGGGGGAAATATCCACAGCATACTGCTATAGAAAGTTTCCCTTCCTCATCAACAGAACAGCTTAACAAAGATATGCAGAAACACGTCCTCTCCATGTGCACAAGCCTTTACAATGAATCAGAACTGAGTGCACATGTTAGGATGAAGCTGGACCTGCAAATTAGCAATCTGTACATCTTATTAAAATATTTTTGCTGCTGTTGTTATTTAACTGAGGTTAATAAGATGATACTGGCTTAATCATCTGGGCATAAAATATTTCCCTTTACTAAAGAAATATATAATGATTTTATCAATACAAGATCTGATATTAATGTATAAGCTTTATGAATTTTCAACTTCTTTTTTTCAGGTAGTTTTCTTACACCTTCTTAAGAAATGGGAGAAGATAGGATGGCAGGGACGGAATAGATGTGCTTGAAAAAAAATAATATTGAGGTCAATTTTTATAATGGTTATTCCCAAGAATTAAAGTAGATTAAAGGGATTTCCAGTAAGAATATGAATATAATGTAAATCACTTATGAGTCACACAGAAACAATAAAAACCATGGTTTTTTTTTTTTCAAATTATCTTTCTTCAAAAAATAAAATCATTGAAATCTGAGTCTATTTAAAAAGAAATGTTAATGCATTTGCTAGATAGATGCCTATCAACTGCCTTCCTCTCCCATTTAGTACAAAACAGGTTGGAGGAATAATGTATACAGTCATAAGATATTTATGTCACATATCTCTAGAGGTCTTGAAGTGCTTGGCAAAATTCATACCATTAATTCTTACTCTATTCCTGTGAGATAGGTAGCAAACAGATATTATTAGACAATAATATAACTAATGTCCACATGTGGAAACAGAAAAACTAGTGAGTCTTGAGAGGAGCCGTGGATCAGCTTGTTTTCTGCCTTTGGGGTAGGAGAATGACTGCAGGGGAACCAGCCTCTTTCCACAATCTACCCAAGCTCTGTCTCAGCGCTGGGAGTTGTTTTGCCTCTAGTTCTTCAATCACTTAAATTTATTTAAGTAACTCCCTGAACGGAATACCAAGATGATTCTTCAAGCAAGTGAACTTTCTAGCTCTTTTCTACTCACTTTCTCCCACATCCTACTAGTAGATTTCTCCGGAGTTGAGACCTTTTGTCCATAATTAAACTTTCAAGTGAAAACTGCTGCTACAGAGAAATCTGTGAGAGCTGGAACTTGGAATTCAATGGGACTGCTCTGTTTTTCCAGGTCTCACAAGTTTTCCACTTTTGATGGTGTAGAGTCTTACCACTTTTCTATCACTCTCTGTTAGTGGAAAATATTTGAGTTTTCCTTATCTGACAGGTTTCTGCCTTACACAGGTTTTGGTTTTCACAGATTTTACTATATATGGTATATTTACACATCCAGCTCTATCCCCACAAGCTCAGAGGGAAATCAAGATGTTCTCAAAATTGCCTCCAAAACTTCCATAGACCTACAAAAGTTGTCCCTCTCATGTTGATTCCTGGAAAATTGAAGAATTCTTTAAGATTGTATTCATTTGTATCACTACACTCCCACCAAGTGAAGTTGAGTTGAATACAATATCATATTGTATTCTGAATTATCTCTGCCCTGACTTTGGCCTTTAATGAATAGTGACATTAATTATTTCAACAACTGGGTTTCCATGCTGACAATAATCTGAAGATGATTTCACGTGTATTTTGTGTTTTGAGATGTGCTAAACATTTTACATTCACTACTTGAAGCACTTACTGATGAAGATTAAAAACTATGGTCTGCAATATGGATTACATCTCAACATAAAGAAAACTAAAATCCTCACAACAGGACCCATAAGCAGCATCATAATAAATGGAGAAAAGATTGAAGTTATCAAAGATTTCATATCAACACCAATGGGATCAGCAGGCAAAACATCAGACAACATATTACACTGGGGAAATCTGTTGCAAAAGACCTCTTTAAAGTGCTGAAGAGCAAAGATGTCTCTTTGAAGACTAAGGTGAGCTAACCCAACCCAAGGTATTTCCAATTACCTCATATGCATATGGGAACTGGACAATGAAAAGGAAGACCAAAGAAGAGTTGATGCTTTTGAGTTGTTGTATTGATGAAGGATGCTGAAAGTACCATGGACTGCCAAAAGAGCAAACAAATCTGTCCCAGAAGAACTGCATCTGGAATGCTCTCTGGAAACAAGAATGGTCAGACTTCGTCAACTTGGTCATCTTGTCAGAAGGGACCATTCCCTGGAGAAGGATATCATGGTCAAAAAAGTAGAGGGTCAACGAAAAAAAGGAAGACCCTCAATAAGATGGACTGACCCAATGGCTACAACAATGGGTTTAGGTATAGCAAGGATTGTGAGGCTGGCACAGGCCTGAGCAATGCTTTGTTCTATTGTACACAGAGTCGCTATGAGTTGGAGACTACTCGATGGTGCCTAACAACAACAACAACCACCACTCAAAACTCTTATAAGGAAGGTGTTTGTTTGTTTGTTTTGTTTTTGTTTCATCATATTTTAAGCTTAACAAATTTTAAGTGTGAAGTGTAATTTGTCCATAATCCTACAAAACCAAGTGTGGGCTAGGACTCAAATCCATATTTCTTTCATATTAAGCTATATTCTGACCTATTATAATTTATTTCATTGATGTCTATGCGTGTTAAACAATGCTACCTGCACCCATCTGTTTGTCATACTGTGGTGGTTTTCATCCTGCTATGATGCTGGAAACTATGTCACCAGTATGTATTTCAAATACAAGCAAGGTAATGCATGGTGGACAGATTTCAGTGGAGCTGGGCTTCAAACCACTGACCTATTGATTAGCAGTTTAGTGCTTTAACCACTGTGACACCAGGGTTCCTCCAAGTTAAGACAATTAGAAAGAAAGGCCTTAAGATTTACTTCCAAAAATTAATGAACAAAAATATTATGGATCACAATAGAACATTGTCCAACTAGCTTG
The DNA here is from genome assembly GCF_000298275.1 of Orycteropus afer afer. Classification (NCBI taxonomy): domain Eukaryota; kingdom Metazoa; phylum Chordata; class Mammalia; order Tubulidentata; family Orycteropodidae; genus Orycteropus; species Orycteropus afer. The sequence goes on from NW_006921599.1 coordinate 24,678,561, forward strand.
CTTTTAGTACTTCATGAGGAAGAAACAATCGTTAGAAGACAATATCATATTTGCAGAATTAGAAAAACAATGACGATGTGAGAGACCCTCAGTGACATGGATTGGCACAGTAGCTCAACATAGACTTGACTGAACATTCTGGAGATTGTGAGGATGATGATGCAGAGCCCAACAATGTTTTGTTCTCTTGTACATGAGGTTACCATTTGTCAGAGTTGACTTAATAGCAGTTAACAACAACAACAACAAATGCTAAGTTACCATGGTTATTATTAACAAATAATTTCAAGAGGGCAAGAGAAACTGTAATTGAAGTGTTAGAGGTAGTTGAGTTGTTGATACTGTGTACCATGGAGTTGATTCCAACTTATAGTGACCCTATGGGACAGAGTACAATGACCACAAAGGGTTCACTATGTGCAATCTTCATGGAAGGGGCCCTGGTGACATAGCTGTTAAGCACTCAGCTGTTAACCAAAAGGGCAGCAGTTCAAACCCACCAACAACTCCATGAGAGAAAGATGTGACTATCTGATTCATTCAGGATTTATAGCTTTTGAAACAGTTTGGGATAGTTCTACTCTACCCTATAGGTTCACTATGAGTCAGGATCTGTTCTATGACAATAGGTAATCTTCACCAGAGCAGATCAGAACCACTGAGTGGGTTTGAACCACCAACCTTTTGGTGAGCAGCTGAGTGCTTAACCATTGCAATCACAGTTAGTTTACAAGCATATCAAATTCCTCATAGATTTTCCTTTTTAAATTTTCATTAAAAGATTACATTTTTTACCCAATAACACAATGAACTTGACTTATGCTTCACAGCTTATGTTGGTGATTACACGTATTTTTGATAGCCCTATCATTGTCCAAGTAATACATTTGCCCCCCACCCCACCTGTAACTTGAGATTTTAGGAGATTGGAAACAGGCTTTACTCTGATGTGATACATACGATGTGAGAGAAGGGCACATGATGAATAAGTGGAAGAACTAGTAATATGATCTCAGCTTCCTGACTTTTTGAAGGGGCACAATGTGTCCCAATTGCTTTCCTATCAAGGCAAGCACAGTAGATTTGTGTGGTAGTATGGTTCAAGCAAATATAGGGGAGCAACTTCAACCTGAAGTTGAAGCTTTAGGTAAAATATGAGGACAATATCATCATTATGTCAGAAAAAATAATAATAATGATGTAGTTGATATTAAGGTTTCCCTCATCTCTTAAATAGTGAAAAAATATAAGCCCAGTAAATTTTGACTGTACCCTGTAATTTATTTAAATGTGCTTTCATGATTCTGGAAGCCTTAGAGAGGTTATTTGCAGAATTATTGTTTAGCAATACACAAGTAATACTAGGGTATTAAAAACTCTGCTTTTGAAGCTTTACACCAGTTTAATTTCATCTGAAAGTAATATGAACTATTGCAGACTTGCTAGGTCACAGCTTTCAGGTGGACATTACAGTAAATCAAGACCAGGGACAGGTGAAGTGGACTACATGCTGTTTGTCAAAATACCAACAGCCATTTTTCAAATACTATGAGTTTAGCCAAAAGAAAAGATGTTTACCAGTCTCCTTTCTCCTCACTTTTATGTCCTTCTGTACTTAATGGAAAAATGAATCTATGTGTTGCAGGTTCTTTTTTACTTTATCCATCACACATGCATTTGATTGTTTATTAATATCTAAGAGAACATTTTCTTTGGGGGGACTAGCAAGTTACTTGCACCTAAAAACATAATTTTATAGATTCAAATCCATAATGTGTATGATTATGCCTTTTACAAGATTATTTCATCTTTTTCAGCTAAAAGCTGCATAAGAATTAATTCCCTACTTCCTATTTTCTGACACTGTATCGTGCTTAATAATATAAACCACAAAAAAAGAAAAAAAAAGAAAAGAAAGAAAAAGGGATATCTGGCACATAACAACACAAACAACAAATATAATAGTTTGTAGTCTCCGGGTGGTGCAAATGACAAATGGTTAAGTGCTCAATAACTAACTGGAAAATTCATTCAAACCCACCCAGAGGTACCTCAAAAGAAAGGCCTGGTGATCTGCTTTCAAAGGGTCATAGCCTTGAAAACCATATGGAGGATAGTTCTATTCTGTAACACATGGGGTAGTCATGAATTGGAATTAATTCAAGAGCAACAGTTTTGACTTCTTGGTTCATGTAATAACTTTGAGTCATATAGCCTCTAGCATATGAGACAACTCTCCCAAGTATCCAATAAATTTTTCTTAAAAAACATTTGTTTATTCCTTGATTTATTTTCTTAAAAATACTTCTTTCAGCACTACATGTTTACCATAAAATGATATTTCTAGAAACCCAACAATTAAGAAGAACAGGACAAGGAGCTCAGATTAATGATGAATTATACACTAAAATAAAATAATAAGGCATGATTGATATTATCATATAAGTAATTTTTAATTTTTCAAATAATACTTATTGATCAGTTACTCCATGCTAACTTCTATATAAAATACTGAAAAGACAAAGGTGAAAACATTACAGCCATTAGTTCAAGAAGTTTAAACTGATACACAAATCACTATCAGTAGATAACGTAGATATTCAAGGATACTCAAAGGACTAAGTAATCAAATAATACTTGGGTCAACAGCAGGTAAGTATTGGTGACCTTTAAGCTGAATCTTAAAATGTGAAGAATAGCATATCAAATGAAGACACTATTGGTAAATGAAGAGATTTCTAGACCAAATAAAATACTTTAGAGGAATGAAGTTTTGACACCATTAGTTATCTTCAAATGATTTATTATGATTGGATAATATGTAACTGGAGCAGCAGGGAATAAAGAGAGGAAAGTAATGACATGTAGGCTCTTGAGAGATGAGATGGATGGTAACATGCTTAGTTCTTAATTTTGTAAAGCATGCAAAGGACTTCATTTTTTTTTTTTTTTCCTATGGCAATGAATAAATACTGAAAGATTAAATCATGGGTGTAACTTAGTAATATTTTTATTTTGGAAAGATAATTATTCCAGTAATGGAGAATGGGTGACAAAAATGAAAAAGATAAGATTCAGGGGTATCTCTAGGTTACCTCTGCACCAGAATAGTAAAGACTTTCAAGGAAGCAGCAGTAGTAGTACAAATGTAGATACAGAGAATAGAAGAACTCACAATATAATTTAAAAGAAATCAATAATCAAATACATGTAGACAATGAAGGACAAAAATTTATAATGATTGACTGAATAATGATTGTGTTCATGGTAGTACTCATTGAAAAAGGATATGGAGTTTCAGAAGATAAACAGATTCCAGGGAAAATAATGGATTTAATTTTAGAAATATTTGGTTTGGTGAAAACTTAGATGTATGATTTAGAAGTCAAGTGAGACATACATTTAGGAGTTACTAGCATTATGTGGTAACTAAAATCACTGGAATAGATAAAATTTCCCAAAAGTTCACAGAAAAAAAAAAGCATAGAATCAAGGGCAAAAGATTAACTAACACTACCATCTTAAGGAACAGATAAAAGGGCCTGACACAGGCCATGATATTTCCAATCACCTTGTATGCATGTGAGAGCTGGACAATGAATAGGGAAGACCGAAGAAGAGTTGATGCTTTTGAGTTGTGGTGCTGG
>NW_006921599.1:24682512-24684033 GCF_000298275.1 Orycteropus afer afer
TCGCTATGAGTCGGAAACAACTCGACGGCACTTAACAACAACAACAACAAAAGGGAAAACTACTGATCAGAAAGTAGAGATAGAACCAGAAAAGTGGAGTGTTATGAAAGCAAACAAACAAAAAACAAACTCATTGCCATTGAGTCAGTTCCAACTCATGGATACACCATGGGTTATGGAGTAGAACTGCTCCATAGGATTTTCTTGGTTAATCTTCAGGGAAGTAGCTTGCCAAGCCTTTCTTCTGCAGAGCTGCTGAACGGATTTTAACCTCCAACCTTTAGATTAGCAGCCAATTGTAAATTGCTTAGGCCAAAGGTCAATAATATTCAAGACTTCAAAAAGACTCAATAAGATAAAGATTGAAAAGTGTTAATTGATTTTAACAATTAAGAGATAAAACATAATGATAATGTTCCCTGTAATGTATTTAGGTGTACTTGCACTATTCTGGAAGTCATAGGGAGGTTATTTAGAGATTTATCATTGAGTAATATACAAGTAATACTTGGGTATTAAACACTCTTCTTTTAAAACTTTATACCAGTTTAATTTCATATGAGATTAATATGAATGATCACAGACCTCTGGGTTACAGCTTTCAGGTGCACATTACAGATGACACAACTTTGGTTGATGAAAGTGAGGGTGACTTGAAGCACTTATTGATGAAGATTAAAGTCTACAGTTTGCAATATGGATTACATCTCTACATAAAATGAAAATCCACACAACTAGATGTATAAGCAGCATTCTGATAAAAGGAGAAAAGACTGAAGTTGTCAAAGATTTCATATTACTTCATTCTACAATCAACACGAATGGAAGCAGCAGTCAAGCAATCAGATGATGGGGACTTCCAGTAAGATGGAGGAATAGGCAGATAAGTGACACAGACCCTCTGCAACAAAGAAAAGAAAAACCAATTGACAGAGACAGAAGATAATCATGGAGCCCTGAGCTTTGATTGAAAGGAACTATATAGAAGTGGATTAGGCACCAACTAGTGGACAAACTTAAAGGAAAACAGTGAGTACAGAGATGATTGCAGCTGCAGACTGTCAGCTACTCTGATGGGACCAATAGCCTGAATAGTTCCAAGTGGTGTTGGGAACTGAGAATTGACCTAAAAATCAACCCTGGTCACCAAGGGCAGCAGGGACGACTGCACTGGTGACCTATGACTAGGAAAGGAAACAGCAAGGAGGGAGACAACCTGAGCTGCTGACTTTCTGCTGTCTGGAGGGCACAGGCATTTTGATTGTTTACACATGGCAGCCATTTTGGATATTTAAAGTGACTGAAGGTGCAGCCATTTGGGATCTTTAGAAGTGGCAACCATTTTAGATTTTAAAGTGTAGCACTCTCATTTGGATTCCAGGGACCTAGGAATAGGCTCTGTTTGCCAAGGTCAGCAGGGATATATGAGAGGCTGACAACAGGAAAGGAGACAGGTGGTGAGTGTATAAGTGCTGTCAACTAGCGAATAGAGGAGCACAGTACCCTGCTTGCATAGATAAC
>NW_006921599.1:24700770-24726063 GCF_000298275.1 Orycteropus afer afer
TTTTATCCCCTTTCTCCTGTTCTTCCGGCCTGCTTCTCTGGGCGGGCCTGAGTTGCCTCTCCTTATCTAATCCCTTCGGCTGACTGCTCTTCTCTCTGGCTTCCTGGCTTATAATACCCTTTCTCCAGCTCTTCCCACTTGCTACTTCGGGTGTCCCTGAGTTGTCTCTCCTCACCTGTAACCCTGGGGCTGATTGCCTTGTAGGGCTACAGGATTGTAAACAGGGAACTGGAGACATCAGTTGACAAATGAGGACAATTACAAACCAAGAAAAGGGAAAAAGCTGTGTCGTTACAGAACTTCTAGATGGTAGGGAAGCCAAGACAAATACAAGATAGAACAGACTGTTCTAAACTTGGGAGGAAAACTATAAGTCACAGGGTAACCTCAAAGAAAAGTGATAAACCTTCACAACAAAAAAGAAGACCAGAATAAATATTCAGCAAATACTAAAACAATAGCAATGAAGGAAGTGATAACACAGTTCATAAACAAAGCAAGCTCAGCATAGAAAATTATATGGAACAAAGAAATCGACACCACAAAAAAGCACATAACAAAAATGACAGCAACACATTCATATTTGCCAATAATTACATATCTGGCAAGGGACTTATTTCTAAGATTTATAGCGGAAGAGTGGATGACCAAAATATGGTACATACACATAATGGAATGCTATGCAGCACTAAAGGATAATGTAAAGTCTGAAAAACACCAGATAATATGGATGAACTTGGAGGACATTGTGCTGAATGAAATAAGTCAATCACAGAAGGATAAATACAGTATTAGTTCATTGTTGTGGAGGGCCAAGAAAAAGTTTATATATGGAGAGAAACTTTGTTGGTTGCCGGGGGTTGGGGGAACACTGCAAAGAAAAAAAAATTGCATTGACCCATGTCACTCTAGTTCTGTGTATTTCACTGTACATAAATTATATTTCAATAAAATGTATTAAAAAAATCAGACAATTTATTGCATTAGGCAAATTGGCTGCAAAAGACTGCTTTCAAGTGCTGAAGAGCAAAAATGTCTCCTTGAAGACTAAAGTGTGTCTAACCCAAGCCATGGTATTTTCAGTCACCTCACACGCATGTGAGAGCTTGACAATGAATAAAGAAGAGTAGCATAGTGGCTAAGGCACTTGACTGCTAACCAGAAGGCTGGCGGTTCAAACCCACCAGCCACTCCTCGGAAGGAAGGTTGGGCAATCCTACTTTCGTAGTGATACTGTCTCAGAAACCCAAGGAGGGGTCGCTATGAGTCAGGGCTGACTTGACGGCACATAACAACAACAACAACAAAGAAGAGTTAATGCTTTTTAGAGTCGTGGTGTTGGCAAAGGATACTGAAACTACCATGGACTGCCAGAAGAAATAACAAATCTGTCCTGGAAGAAATGCAGCAAGAATGCTCCATGGAGGCAAGAATGGCCAGATTTTGTCTCACTTACTTTGGTCATGTTGTCAGAAGGGACCATTCCCTGGAGAAGGATATTATGCTTTGTAAAGGGAGGGTCAACAAAAAAGGGGAAGACCCTCAACAAGATGGATTGACACAGTGGCTACAACAGTGTTTTTGGGTATAGCAAGGATCCTGGGGCTGGCACAGGACTGGACAGTGTTTTGTTCTGCTGTCCATGGTGTCACTATGAGTTGGAGACACTTGATGGTGCCTAACAACAACAACAACAATATCAGTGGGGTGCTTGCTAAGCTTTGTATGTGTCCAGAAGACCTATGAGTATAACAGCCATTGTAGAATAGGTATACCGGAGCCTAGTCAGAGAGACAGACCCTTAAACACATAATTCTAGCATAATATGATAAGTATTACAGTAGGAATATGGAGAAAGTGCTATGGGGCCAAAGAGGAGTGACAAGGTCTTTCTGGGGTAGCTAGAGAAGGCTATGTAGACAGTAAGAAAACTAAGGATGATTCTCGAGTAATTAGTTTCAAATACAAGAAGTGAACAAGAGTACTAAGCATAATAATTTATATATGCTATTTCTGGTTGTGTAGTGCTTAAGGCATTTGACTGCTAACCAGAAGGCTGACAGTTCAAAACCACCAACCACTCCTTGGAAGGAACATTGGTCAATCTACTTCCATAGAGATACCACCTCAGAAACCCAAGGAAGGGTTGCTATGGGTTGGGATCAACTCGATGGCAGTGAGGTTTTTTTACTATTATTATTTCTATATTAAGGAGTCCTGGTAGCACAGTCGTTAAGTGCTCAACTGCTAACCAAAAGGCTGATGATTCAACTCACCAGCCACCCCTCTTGGGGATAAAGATGAGGTAATCTGCTTCTGTTTAGATCGTAGCTTTGGAAAGCTGGTAGGACAGTTCTACTCTGTCCTGTAGGATTGCTTTGAGTCAGAATCAACTTGATGGCAATGGGAATTTTTTAGCTTTTTATTTCTCTGATGATTTTATGCAAAAATAGGATATTAAAAGTCCTGGGCCATAAAACTGACATTTGCAGCAACAGGCTTTGGCCAAAAGAAAATGCAGAGGGATGTGTCAGGGGTTCATCAACATGCCTCAGGCACCATAGATTTTCTGCTATACTACATAAAAGGGAGGAGACCAAATAAAATAATATGAACAACCATTCATCAGAAATACAGTTCTGTTATTGAGATACTTTTTGATTGAATTTCCTCAGCAGACTATCCAGGTCTTCATGTTCAGGGCGATATTTCATTTACATCACCATTAAAGTAAAATTAAGCTGGTATTAACCTTGTCTATTCAAATGCTGCTACTGAAAAGTAAACACACCATTCTGACATGCACGAAAATGGAATGATAAATTGATACACATCATGCTTGGAATAGATGGAGTCCTTCTAATGAGTGATTACCTGTAATATAACTATATTGATTGTGTTTGTACATGTCAAATGAGGCTGGCAAGGATGCACTTGAAGAAATCAATCTTGGAACCTGCTAAGATAGCAGACTCCTGTTTTCACAAGTACTAAATCATGAACTTAGGGGGGAAAAAAAAGGCAAAACTTTGTGAAGCACCAATCTCTTCTCACCAGTATTTGGTGTGGCAAAAGATAGCTTGTATACTTAAAGACAAATATATGCTTAGATAGTGATTTGCGATAGCCAAATGATTACATTATATTTGAAGACACACACTATTCCTCTCTCAATATAATGGGGAAGAGTTATTCTATTTCTATTTATTTTTCTTATAATTTCAAAAACACATTTGGAGACCATATTCTTATATCCTGTCAATATAATGGAGAGGAGTTATTGCTATACTTCTTTGTATATGTTGGACTTGCGATTTAGTAGAAGATAGAAAAGTTTGTATTTTACATTTTCACTCAGAATCACTCAAGGAATAAGTGAGGATATATAAGTACATACACACATTCCCAGATGCAGAAAGTGGGGCAAAAGCTGGTGAAGAGACAGAGCCACGGGATCCAGGAAAGGGGAGGGCAGAGAGGTTTCGAACAGCTAAGGGAGACAAACTTGTCTGTCAGTTTGTTGTACTGTGGTGGCTTGTGTGTTGCTCCAAGGCTTGAAGCCATGGAACGGGTGTCTCTACTGCCAACAGAGTTGCACATGTTGCACAGGTTTCAACGCAGCTTACAGACTGAGACAGACTAGGAAGAAGGAAGAAGCCATCCACTTCTCAAACAATTGGCCAAGAAAAACCTTATGAATAGCAGAGAAACACTATCTGATACATTACTGGGCGACTTTATGAATAGCCCTGAAACATTGTCTGATACAGTGTGGGAAGACCAAGCCCATTAGGTCAGAAGGCACACAAAATATGAGTGGGAAAGAGTTGCATCATCAGAGTAGAACCAACCTTAATAATATGAATAAAGAAAAGTTTTCAGGATCTCCATTTGCTGACGTGGCATGAATAAACTTAAGGAGAATCAGCTGCAAACATACATTAATAATCAGAACATGGAATGCACGAAGTATGAATCTAGAAAAATTGAAAGTTGCTTGGTTCTACAATTGATACCAATGGAAGCAGCAATCAGGACATCAGACGATGTATAGCACTGGGCAAATCGACTGCAAACAACCTCTTTCAAGTGCTGAAGAACAAAGATGTCTCATTGAGGACTAAGGTGTGCCTAAAACAAGCCGTGGTATTTTCAATCACCTCACATGCTTGTGAGAGCTAGACAATGAATAAGGAAGAGCAACAAAAAGTTGATGCTTTTGAGTTGTGGTACTGGCAAAGAATGCTGAAAGTACTATGGACTGCTAAAGGGTCTAACAAATCTGTCCTGGAGGAAATACAGTCAGAATGCTCCTCGGAAGTGAGAATGGCCAGACTTCATTTCACCTACTTTGGTCACATTGTCAGAAAGGACCATTGCCTGGAGAAGGATGTCATGCTTGGTAAGGTGGAGGGTTGACGAAAGAAGGGAAGGCCTTCAACGAGATGGATTGATACTGTGGCTGCAGCGATGGGCTCAAGCATAGCAAGGATCGTAGAGGTGGTGCAAGATCGGGCACTGTTTTGTTCTGCTATGCATAGGGTCGCTATGAGTCGGAAATGACTTGATGGCACCTAACAATAACAACAGCAACACATATGTATGCATACAGGATGGTGGAGTTTTGTCATTTAACAGAGGTTTGTTGTTTGAATGAGTGTGACATTCACCTGCCCTCTTTGTTGTTATTGTTGTTGTTGTTGTTATGTGCTGTCGAGTCAGACCCAACTCATAGCAATCCCTCCTTGGGTTTCCGAGGCAGTATCACTACGGAAGTAGATTGCCCCATCTTGTTGTTATTAGGTGGCATCAAATTGATTCTGACTTATAGCTACCCCATGTGACAGAGTAGAAAACTGTCCCATGGAGTTTTCTTGGGTCTAGTCTTTCCAGGAACATATTGTCAGGACTCTTAGAATGTGGTTATTCATATAGGAGAGTCTGAGGACCTGTGGACCTTCCATCTACATGGAATAGGACCTGCATCTATTTTTGCAGAAAATCTCTAGGATAGATCTAGGCTGAGAAGTGCTATCAGGACAGATAAAACAAAATGTAACTTCTGGCAGGGAACAGAACTCACTGTTGTGGCTCACCTTTCAGTCAAATGATAGGTCTATATGATGAAAAATAACACCAGGAAGCTATGCTTTCATTAGGACAATTCAACCATATGGAATCCAAAGAGCAGCCTTAGCTCAGGGATAAAGCTAAGAACATAGGAAGGGACAGGAAAGAAGGAAGAGAAATGGTAAACACAGGAAGTGAGAAGTGTGCTATTACATTGTAGAGACTGTAATGAATTAAAAAAAAAAAAAAAAACAGTATGAATTGTTGAATGGAAAAGCATTTTGCCCTGTACATTTTCACCCAAATCAAAATTAAAAAACAAACAAACAAAAAAAAGGTTCTGGAACCACGACAGCTATTAAAATGTGCCATTCCCTTGGTTTCTGGAAAAAAGGTTTCATCAACCTGGGATTAGACTGCCCCAGGCGCAAATTTACTGACTCAAATCCCTCCCTTATGGTAGAGAGTGATTTTTCATGTTTTGTTTCTTTCTTTTAAAAAGGGAAGGCATGCATAATATCTAGATCATCCCCACACTGCCGCCTGGCAGAGCAATTCATTTCTAAGCAATATTTCTTCCACATAGTAGTAAAACAACAAGCAAGGTCAGGGACACACAGACTTAAAACAGCAACAGAATATTACCTACTGGCTTGTCATTTTCATTGCTTTCAGTTGATGCTTTTAGACACTAGATAAACTCTGCCTTATAAATCTGTGGTGGAAAAAAAAAATTATCTCCCCTTTGTCTTCCTTTGTTGTTGGTCCTGCAGTTGAGTGGACTGACTCATGGTAACACTATAAACAACAGAGCCTAATGCTATCCAATTCTGTATGATGTGATGACCCTCACAACCACCAGTATACTTGAGTCCATCATTGCAACTATTTTGCCAATGTCATTGAGTGTATCCCACACGCTTGTTGAACCTTTATTTCCCCAAACATGGTGTCCTCCTCTAACAATTAATCCTTCTTGATGACGTGTACAAAGCAAATGAGTCAAACAGTGTTCTGTGGGGATCCATAAGGTTTTCAGTAGCTAATTTTTGGAAGTAGATTGCCAGTCTTTTCTTTCTTATCTTTCTTAGTCTGGAAGTTCTGATGAAACCCGTCTACATTGTGTGACCCTGCTGGTACATGAAATACCAGTGGGAAAGCTCCCAGCATCCTGGTAACACATAAGCCACCACAGTGCAACAAACTGATAGATGGATAGTGTTTATAGTTATTAATTCCTTTATAGTTATAAAATTAACTATAAAAGTAATTACAACAACAATTCATAGAAGATTATTGTGAAGGTGGCACAAGTCTAGTCAGTGTTTTGCTCTGTTGTGCATGAGGTCTCTATGAGTCAGAACTGACTTGACAGCACCTAGTAACAGGAGTATCTGTGATTCCTGTTTCTCAACATCATGTGATCAAATGCATCATTGGGTGAGAAAGTAAGATCATGGGAAGTCTTACATGTTTATGTAGGATTGAACTCTCCTGTGAAGAAGCTGTCATAGGAAGCCTGCCGATGGTTACATAGATCGTGTGCCTTAAGCATTCAAGGAATATTAGAGTTAGCAGTATGAATGCGGGAGATAAGCATATTTGCCTCATTAGTTCTACATCTCATTTCCTATCACAATTTTACAATTATCTCTTTCTCAACATTTTTCTCATTCTGGGCATTTTTTCAAGAGTAGTACAATATGTTAGTTATAGCAATTGCATGCTGAACTTACAACTCAATTGTTAAACACATAACTTTTAGCCAAGGATATTCTAAGGGGAAGCTGCTGGGTGCATCCCTCCTTATACTCTCAAATCTTATCTAATTTAAATACTCTTGAAATGAAGTTTCAGAGCTTCCTAAGAAAGATAACTTCAGCAAAAGGACACACTATGAAATGTGTAAGGCCAAAGGAAAGAAGAAATTTCTATCATGAGGAAAGATTTTTTGCAACATTCTCCTTTGACTACCTAAGATTAAAAAGTATTAGATGCATGACATTTGCTATTATCAATTTACAGGCATATTAATTAAACATAACTTCATCATTAAATAGTATAAAATGTGAAAAAAAAATTTGAACTGTTATATATTCAAAAATGTTCTGTCCCTCCTTTTCTTTTCCCCATAATAAATATTACAAATGCTTTAAAAGAAGATTTTCAGCTTTTGGAGTGAAATAATATTCGTACTAGTTAAGTATTAGGCACTGAAAAAAAAAAAAAAAAAAAAAAACTGCCATCAAGTTGATTCTGACTCATAGCAACCAGTAGGGTTTCCAAGGCTGTAAATCATCAAAGAAGTAGAACACTTCATCTTCCCCCCACAGAACACCCGGAAGGTTTAAGCTGCTAATCTTCTAGTTAGTGGCCAAATGCCTTAACTAGTATGCCACCAGAACTCCTTAAATATTGTTGTTGTTATGTGCCGTCGAGTCGGCCCCGACTCTCATAGCGACCCCTCCTTGGGTTTCCGAGGCAGTATCACTACGGAAGTAGGATTGCCCAACCTTCCTTCTGAGGAGTGGCTGGTGGGTTTGAACCACCAGCCTTCTGGTTAGCAGTCAAGTGCCTTAGACACCATGCTACCAGAGCTCCCTTAAATATTAAGTACCTTTTTTATTTTTTTGAAATTAAACATTTAAACAAAAGTTTTTCATTTTTATTTTTGTGTTTGTTTCTTAAGAAGGTAACTTATTTAATTGAATTACAGGGATTATAGATTTCCAGTTTGATCAACATGGCATTTTAAAATGGTGTCAGTTTATTTTCTAAAATATATCAGAATGGTAGTTTTAAAAGAACAGTGTGTGTGTCTGAAACTGTACACATTTTGTAATTTTCACAAATGTAAGTACACATTAGTATGTACTCTTGAACTTGTTGAAGGCTACTAGAGAGTACTGATCAGTCTAGAAGTATTTCTGTGTCATTTGTAAGATAAAACCATAAGCTGCACAAAAAGAAAGGAAATTGAACATTGAAAACTCACATTGATGTCTAAGGTTTCAAAGACCCCTAAAGAGAAGAACTCACTGTGGCATGAAATACAGATTTCACTTGCCTTTCCACTTGGGTGAAACTAACACCAGCAATATATTCTCAAATGATACATTATAAAGGTAATACATTCATTGTAGAAAATTTGGAAAATCCATAAAAACATTAGGAAAAAAATTAAAATCACCTCTAATCCATCATCTACCAATAAGCCAATGTTAATATAACAGAGCTCTGGTGGTGCAGTGCCTAAGGCACTTGACTGCTAACCTGAAGGTACGCGTTTCAAACCCACCAACCACTCCTTGGAAGGAAGATTGGGCAATCTACTTCCATAGTGATATTGCCTCAGAAACCCAAGGAGGGGTCATTATGAGTCGGAGACAACTAAACGACCCATAACAACAACAACATATTTTTTTCCAGTGTTTTTTTTTTATGGAAAATTTCTACCCAATTCTGAAAACTATGGTGTGGTGTGATGCATTCTGATTTTTTATTAAAATTATTATGCCAGCATTTTCCTATGAGATTAAAAGTTATATGAATCGATTCTGAATTTAAAAAAAGAGTAAGGGGTAAGGGAGAGGGAGGAAAAAAAACTGATTTAGGGCATTTAAGTGATTTGGTAAGGAGCTCTGGTGGTATAATGGTTAAGGCACTTGACTGTTAACCAGAAATTTCAGTAGTTCAAACCCATCAGCCATTCTGAGGAAGATAGGTGAGGTGGTCTACTTCTATAAAGATCTACAACCTTCGAAACCTAATGGGGGTCACCATGAATCAGAATCAACTCAATGGCAGTGAGTATAGTTTGATTTAGAAGTGATTTAGTGATTTAAGTAAAGAATTTTGCTTGTGTGTGTGTATATGTGTGTGTACATTATATGTTATTATACTTTGATAGAGTGTCATCCCAGAGCTTTGGTGATGCAGTGCTTAAGCACTCAGCTTCTAACCCAAAAGTTGGCATTTTGAACTCACCAGCCATGCTGTGGGAAAAAGATGTGGCACTCTGCTTCTGAAAATATCACAACCTTGGAAACATTGTGGGCCAGCTCTATTCTGTCCTATAAGGTTGCTATGAGTCAGAATCAACTCAATGGCATGGACTTTTTTTAGAGTGTCATATTCATGGAATTTATTGTGTGCTGTTTGTAATTCATCTTTGATATAATGTGAAAATTAACTCAAAAATAGATTTAGGACCACCAGAGATATCTTGTTGGTACTACTGCTACTACTAACACAATTACTCCGACTCCTACTAAGACCTGCAGGTTGTAAATTTGATAAACAGAAAAGTATTTTGGTTTGCTGTTGTTGCTTTCGTTCCATATCTAAGGACAGATTCACTTTGATGAATAAAATACACAAATGGCCCACTTCTCAGAAGATCTTTCGTATTTGGGAAGCAAAGATCAACTTGAACTGAAGAAGTTTGTTATAAAATGATAACTCTGGGGTACCAAGTAAAAATCCCTCAGCTTTCTGATCAGTAAAACCCTTCCCTATTCTGAGAGGTAATATTTTAATTCCTATCATGAGTAAAGCAGTCATCTGGAGTATATAATAATGCATTTGTAAACAGATAGTCCCTAAGAATTTCATTAGTATAAAATGTCATGTCTAAATTCATATTTGTATATAAAATAATTTTCAATATTATTACATCATAAAAGTCATTTTGCACAGAGGATCAGTACTATTTCATCACTTAACCATTCCCAGTTGCTTCTCTTCTTCATTTCCCCACATCAAATTTTTAAGTATAGAAAAACATAAGCATTTTCCTTACAAGTCAAATGTCAAATTGTATGCTCTAAAAGTTAAAAAAAAAAAAAAAATGCATATTCCATGAGCTTTTAGAATTAATTTCATAGCCTCAGCCTTTTCAATAGTTAAGTCTATCTTGATGATTACTTACAAAAATAACTTGATCGTTGAAAAATTGAGTTCCACAAATAAGTGTAGTTATAGTCTTATCTAATAGACCAACTTCTCCCAATCTCTTAATTGTTTCTTCTCTAATTAATTTCCTCTTTTCTCCGTCTTTATTCTTTATTCCTCATTCTTCCTATGCTTTTCCTGCTTTTCTTTCTTTCATTCTTTCTTTCTTTCTTTCTTTCTTCTTTCTGTTTTTCACACTTTTCTCTATAGCCTCCAGCCTCCTAGAAACACGCAAGTCACCACAGTATGACAAACTGACAGGCAGCTGGTGGTTTCTTCAGTAAGCTTATTGGAATTTGCAGAATTGAAATTTATTGAATGGTAGCTCTATATAGAGCTAGTGTTTTCTACTCCCACCTGGAGGCATACATATCTTCTGCAAACTGTGATAGAGATGCATGCAAGTACACCAAAGTCTCTATCGTAAACTCATCTTCTCTAATACAGAGGTGCAAATGAACTGAAAACTCCACCAACATTGGACAGCCCTCAAGGTGCTTGACAGTCAGGATTCTATGCAGGCTGCCTGGCAAAGCAATAAAAGTCTTAAATGGTTTTGGGACCACCAGTCCCTGCTTTGTAAAGTATTCATGAGGTACAATTACAGTGACCTGCTACCCTGATATGATTTCCAGTTGCCTCAAGCTCTCTCTGTATCCAGTTTGACCTCCTTTGCTACCTTTGACATTGATCTATTCTTGAGGATGTAGCTATAGGCTTCATGTTTGAACCTGAGATTAATACTGAAAATAAAATTCACCATAATGTTTCTTCTTATAAGTTGATGGTCTGGTATTTCAGTCCTTTGTACTAATCAGGGTGGCCACTGAAGAGTACATTTGGAAAACACAATCTTCAGGGACTTGAATTGAAATAAAACTACTGCAGAAAGGTTGTGGGGAAAGAAAGAAGAAAAGGAATGGTTCTGACACTAAGACTACCCCTAAATTATAGAAGGGAATCAGAAGGAATTGCTAAAAATGGCCACAAGCACTTTGTATTTGATATTGGCTCATCTAACACATTCCACTAGAGATGACAAAATCCGTTCTTTTTCCTTCTCTTTGTAGGACTTGCTAAGAGGGCTCTCTGTTTTTCATTCCCATTACTCTTTGCACTCTACCTGTTTTACTCCCAACTAGTTTTTCTTCTGTGTACACTTGCCGTCTAGTCTGCAATATTCTTATTTCTATGCTCTCAATAGCAACATTCTACAATCTCCTGTGCCCTTTATAGCTTTTTACTGTGATTAGCAGTTTTCAAAAGATAATGAATTTCTTTTTATTCCCCTCTTATTTCTCCCCTTCCTATTCTTTTTTCCTCTTCCCCTTTTTCTGAAACTACCCTTCAGTTCTTCCAAATAAAGGGATAACTGCATAATTAAGCATGTAATCCCAATTGGAAATTACAATTGCACCTTCCAGATACTAAAAGGAGTGGGAGGAGAGAGGAAGGCAGCAGAGCAAATCTGATAACATGGGTGCCCTGCCTTTTAGGCAAAGGGGCTCTTTTCTCCAGATAATTTCTACTTAGAAACAAAAGGTTTTTCAGAGAATGAAGAAAGAAAAGGGATTGAATGATGCTTCAATTTGCATTTCTGTTCACATAGTATTCTTGTTCAATTGACTAGAGAAAGGTTCTTTTTTTCCTGTTACAAATGGAAGCACCTGTTTAAAAATACTTGAATCAAATTTTATTCACAATTGCTATTTTTCTCAAACTTGTCTCTGATAGCCAAAGGAATAAATGCTGAAAACTATTTTTTTAAAACAAACAAACAAAAACCTATACTAAATAACTTGAAAGATTTGAACAGTGAGAAAGAACACTGTCTTAAAGATTAGAAGATGTATGTTATGATGTTAGCTCTGTGATTAACTGTGTGATATTAAATAAAGCATTTAAAGTCCTTGGACTCCTTGTCTTTTTTTAAAAAATTAGGAATTTGTATTAGATAATTTATAATATGCCTTCAGGAGTCCTTTGGGTGGTGCAAACAGTTAAACACTCTACTGCTGATCAAAATGCTAGCGGTGTAAGCCCACCCTGGAGCACATCAGAAGAAAAATCTTCCAATTTACTTCCAAAAGATCACAGCCTTGAAAACCTCATAGAATGCAGTTCTACTCTGTGCATGTGAGTCACATGGGTCACCATGAATGAGCTGGAATTGACTTGATGGTAACTGTTTTTGGTTTTGTTTTTAATATCTCCTCCAGTTGAAAAATGCTTGGTCTCCTTTTACCGTGGGAGCTCTGGTGGCGTAGTGCCTAAGGCATATGACTGCCAATCACAAGGCTGGTGGTTCAAACCCACCAGCCACTTTTTGGAAGGAAGATTGGGCCATCTACTGCCATAGGGATACCACCTAAGAAACCCAAGGAGGGTCTGTAAGTTGCATCCGACTCCATGGCAATGAGTTTGGATTTTTTGGTTTTCTTTCACCTTTGTTGTTGTTGTTGTTGCTGTTGTTATGTGCTGTCAAGTCGAACCCGACTCATAGCGACCCCTCCTTGGGTTTCTGAGGCAGTATCACTACAGAAGTAGATGGCCCAACCTTCCTTCTCAGGAGTGGCTGGTGGGTTTGTACCACCGGTCTTGAGGTTAGCAGTCAAGTGCCTTAGGCACTTTGCTACCAGAGCTCCCTTTTTCACCCTTACAACTAAAAAACATTGTCTCTTAACAAGTAGATGTTGCATCCTCATCAGTTTTAGGAAAGGTTTTCACCTCTTGATGGGAGGTGCCTTAAAAAGCTCTAACCTGGACAGCTTCATTATAGGTGCTTTCTTCATATTTGTGCTGATTTGAAAGAATTGGGATATTCTGATTTTCAACATTATTTCTAATGGGATCATTGTAAATTATCCACAACCATTTTAAGCACCACAGCACATAACAACAACAACCTAAGAACTAGGGAGCTCTGGTGGTGTAGTGGATAAGGCATTTGGCCGCTAGCCAGGTGGTCAGCAATTCAAACCCACCAACTGCTCCACTGAAGGAAGATGGGGCAAAACTACTTCCGTAAAAATTTACAGCGTTGGAAAACCAATGGGGGTCACTATGAGTCAGAATCAACTGATGTCAGCAAGTTTGTTTTTGGGTTTGGATCTAAGAGTCACATTTCCAAACTTTTATGTTTTTTGGCTCTATTTGCTGGCATCTCCCATGGCTTACAAAAATCTAGAACACTGACTAGCGGAAAAAAAAAAAAAAAAAAGTGAAACACAGTTGCCATGGGCTTGATTCTGATTTGGGGAAACCATAAATGTGCAGAATAGAAATGCTTCATTGGATTTATAAGGCTGTAATTTTTTGGAAGCAGATCCTCATGCCTTTCTTCCAAGATACCTCCAGGAGGATTTGAACAGCCAATACTTTCAGTTAGTTGTTAACTACTAAACCATTTATAACACCCTACATACTGCCATTGAGTGGATTCTGACTCATAGTGACCACATTGAGCTTCCAAGGCAGTAAATCTTTACAGAAGTAGATTGCTCCATTTTCCTTTTGCTGAATGGCTGGTGGATTTTGAACCTTCTGGTTAGTTGTCAAATGCCTGGGGCACTGTACCACCAGACTCCTTTTTGTACCACCCAGGGACTCCTAAAATACTGATGTTTTTTAAAAAAGCCTATATGAATCTCAGAAGGCTGGCGGTTCAAACCCACCAGTCACTCCTCGGAAGGAAGGTTGGGCAATCCTACTTCCGTAGTGACACTGCCTCGGAAACCCAAGGAGGGGTCGCTATGAGTCGGGCCAACTCGACGGCATATAACAACAACAACAACAACATATGAATCTCTGGTAGCATAGTGCCTAAGGCACCTGACTGCTAACCAGAAGGCTGGCGGTTCAAACCTACCAGCCACTCCTTGGAAGGAAGATGAGGCAATCTACTTCCATAGTGATACTGCCTCGGAAACCCAAGGAGGGGTCACTATGAGTCGGGTCCAACTTGATGGTAACATATGAATCATTAGTTCATAAGTACTGAATTATATTACAGCTTCTGGTAAGGAGTTGCTAGTGAAATAAGGAAGGGTGAAAAAAAGCGAATTATCTTAGCAATAATTTAAATAAAGAATATGTATTTTTCAGAAATTTGCCAGATAAGTTAATGATTCCTCATCAAACTGCAGAAAAAATTCCTTGAAGCAGAAAAATGATTTTGTTATCTATGAATTCAGTGTTAAACACTCAAAAATTCATCATTCAATAAAGATTAGATTAATGCCTGAGAAAGGCTGAATCATTTTGACATTCTGAAAATAATTTCAATGTGAAGGTATCTTGAAAGCAAAGATAATTTTTCGAATTTTAAAATGTTCAATATATCATTCATTCTGTGTGTGTGTGTGTGTGTGTGTGGAGGGGAAGGTATTCCCTGCTTAATATTTGCTTATTACTTTGATTTAACTTTTCTATCTTCTCCAGTCTCCTCCCTCCTATTCTTCTCTCTGACTTCACTTATCCATTACAAAAGGATTCAGAACAGGTATAAGTGAAATGGACATGTCCTTTGGTAGTACAAATGGTTAAGCTCGGAACCTCTACTAACTGGAAGGTTTGTAGTTCAAACCCACTTAGTGGTGTCTCAGAAATTAGGCCTGGAGATCTGCTTCCAAAAAGTCATAGCCTGAAAACTCTACGGAGCAGTTCTATTCTCTACTTATGGAGTTGTCATGAGTCAAAATCAACTCAAAGACAATGAACAACCAAAGCAAATTTCTTCTGTCTGACTCACCTTCTTCTTCTTACCCCTACCAGATCCATTCTTCATTTTTTTTTTTTTCTTCATTACTCTGGTCTGGCTTTGCCTCTTTCCAGAACTTGCTTTAACAGTTCGAGACTGCTTAGATGCCTTCTGCGTGTTATTGTAGCATCCTGTTGTTATCAGGATGTGAACACTTATCAAATTCACAA
Source organism: Orycteropus afer afer (assembly GCF_000298275.1). Lineage (NCBI taxonomy): Eukaryota > Metazoa > Chordata > Mammalia > Tubulidentata > Orycteropodidae > Orycteropus > Orycteropus afer. Next base: position 24,715,723 of record NW_006921599.1, read on the forward strand.
CTAACATGATGGCTTAATTTGTAAAAATCAAAGAAAATGGGCTTTGGAGTCAACAGCTATCAATACTGGTAAATTACCATAAAAGGCCTTAGCCTGGTCTATTTTGTTTTCTCCAATTGCTCCTCTATTGGGAATACGATTTTCAATTCTTTAAAACATGTTTGTAAATATTTAATCTTACTGTTGCCCAGAACTTTTAATGGCAAAACAGAATCTTCATTTTTTTTTTTCCATGTACTACTCCTTTCCCTAGGAACTCTGGTAGAGTAGTGCCTAAGGCACTTGACTGCTAACCAGAAGGCTGGCAGTTCAAACCCACCAGCCACTCCTCAGAAAGAAGGTTGGGCAATCTACTTCCATAGTGACACCACCTTAGAAACCCAAGGAGAGGTTTCTATGAATTGGGTCCAACTCAGTGGCACATAACAACAACAACAACAACACTCTTTTCCCTAATTCTTCTTTCACTATCTGGCTCATAGGTATAGAGGATAGTGGTGATGAGGGGCCAGTTACCCTTTCAACCTTTATTCAGAGTTCCCATGGCAACCAGTTGTCCTTCAGGTTAACCACAAATTTCTAATCATAGGGCTTGCAGTGGAGCTCTGGTAGCGTAGTGCCTAAGGCACTTGACTGCTAATCAGAAGGCTGGCAGTTCAAACTCACCAGCCACTCCTCAGAAGGAAGATGGGGCAATCTACTTCTATAGTGATACTGCCTTGGAAACCCAAGGAGGGGTCGCTATGAGTTGGGTCCCACTCAACGGCACATAACAACAACAGCAACAGGGCTTGCAGGGCTGCATCATTTATGGCCACACTGCTCACATCTTTTGTTTTGCTTAGAACTGTTTTTGCTCTCCTGAACATGTGCATATCAGAAGCCCCTCTCCACTTGAGGATGGTCAAGCTCTTTTGTTTCCTCTCATCCTTTAAAATTCAAGTCATATTTGTTATGTATTAAATTGTGTCCCCCAAAAATATGTGTTGTAAATCCTAACCTCTATGCCTCTGGTCATAATCTCATTTGGAAATGAGTTGTCTTTGTTATGTTAATGAGAGAGGATTAGTGTAGGTTATATCTTGAGTCAATCTCTTACAAGATATAAAAAGAAAGACTCATCAGTAGAAATGAGGGGACAATAGATACTAAGCTACATGGAGAGCTTCAAGGAACCAAGAAATAAAAGCTGAAGAGACAAGGACCTTTCCCCAGAGCTGACAAAGAAAGCCTTGCCATAGAGCCAATGCCTTGAATTCAGACTTCTTGCACCTTAAACAGTGAGAAAACAAATTTCTTCTTCTTACAGCAATCCACATGTGATATTTTCCAGTAAGCAGTTCTAGATGACTAAGAGGAGCTCTAGTAGCATAGTGCCTAAGGAACTTGACTGCTAACCAGAAAGCTAGTAGTTCAAACCTACCAGCCACTCCTTGGAAGGAAGGTTGGGGAATCTACTTCTGTAGTGATACCACCTCGGAAACCCAAGGAGGGGTTGCTATGAGTTGAGTCCAATTCTATGGCACATAACAACAACAACAAGAGATAGCTAAGACAGAGTTCATCTTTACTGAGAAAATTTAAGCAATCTCTCTATATCTAAGAAGATAATTAAGTAGGAAAAACATACAAGTGAGAAAACAAAAAAATATTTCTGATGGCCAGATTTCTGAAATACTGGAATACTGCACTGAGGAGGTGTGGGATCCTGTGTCCATGAAAACAAAACAAAACAAAACAATACAGAAAGGAAATGATGTTTTTGGGTAGTTTAAGCATATCCTTGTCTAGAGGATAGAATAAAGCAAATCTTTTTTATTTATTTTATATTTTTTTTTTGCACGTTAAAGTGGCTCACATTTCCCTTTTGAATTCACTGATGACTTTGAGATATATTCTCACATATGAGGCTGCCATGGTGAAGCACACAGCTGGGAGAAAACATTTATAGATGCTACTGGAATGTTTCTGTTAATTCAAGCCATGTGGGATTGCATAATGAATTCATTTCCAAGTACTCTAATATTGTATAATAAAATGTACCTGTAATAAAAATTAAAAGCATTTATAATAAGATATACATGTCAAGGACCCCTTGACATTGCAAAAAAAGAAAAAGTACATATTTGTGACAATTTTAACAAGTGGATGTACAAACCATATATTTCATATATATGCTAATTACTGTACTATGAATAGCCAATAATTGATTGCAAGGTATTTTGCAGATGTTAAATTTGTGCAAATGCATGATCATCCTAAGAATTTTAAAAACCCATAGCTGAAGGCAGATAGGAAACAAACACACACACATATTTTAGTTATAATCACTTTAGTAAATAAAATAAATATATTTCCTATGAAACACTAAAAGAGAATTTTTTAATGGGATTTAATGAGACTATGATTGATAATATAGTTATCTAATATGGTTAACTGCCTTTAATTCACAAGTCTGGGTCCCCTGCTGTTTTTTTTTTTTTTTTTTTAAAAGGTAGGTTGGTAAATGGATATTGTGCCAAAAGTGACAGAGTAGTAGAATTTATGAAGAATCAGGAATGATGTTAAAAGCAAACAATGTTATCTCCTGAAAAATATTACTGAGACTTTTCAATCTTCTCTTTGATATGTTGACGTATTTTAAATTAACCCAGGTATAAGATTAGGTGAAGAGAAGAAGAAACACTCCTTTATTGAACACCCTTGAGCACCCTCCTTGCCAAGTGTTATCATAGATGATCTATCTCTGTATCTATCTTTGAATCTATCTCTATACTACTGTCTCTAACTATAATCTTTATATTTATCTATTATTTATCATCTATTGATCACTGAGAGGAAGGCTTCAATGAGATGGATTGAAACAAGAGCTGTAACAATGAAGCCATACATACCATCATGATGATAGTATAAGACTGGACAATATTTTGTTCTGTTATACATAAGGTTGCCATGAGTTGGAGTTGCCTGCATATCGACTAACAACAACATCATCTGTCTCTGCCTCTGTAGGGTATCTATCTATCTATCTATCTATCTATCTTCTCAAACCTGTGAGGCATGTATTATTTCTCCTATGTTACCATAAGGACACAGCAGAAAGATTCCATTACACCTGGTTCAAGGCCACGATGGCAAATTTTGACCTGGAACCCACATCAGCTGATTTCCAGACAAATGTCTCCAAAGGGGTCTTCTTCTGTGATGGTGGCTTTTTATGCAGTAATGACCACATTATATCACAATCATTCTTCTGGGTTCTATCTTCTATAACAGACTATAAATTTTCATTGCAGGGCTAACATCATGATTATGGTCATATATGTATACATTATCAACATGTCCAGGACATAGAGAGCTCTCAACAGATAAGTGTTAAATTGAAATGAAAACATGTTTAAACACAGACATATCAAAAGTCTATATCTTCTAAAATACAGTAAAATGAATATGAGAACTGTTGTGAACTGACATAACACTATGCCTTCAGTTCTTTTCCTATGTCCTCACTGTTAAGTTAAATATCATCTGATATTAACTCAGTTCATATGAGAACAAAGGGAACTTTCACCACCTTCTTCTTTTTTTTTTTTTTGGCAAGTGCATTTTCCATGTACTTTTTTTTTTCCATCCAAATATTTATTTCCCCAACACTCAGGTAAATTTTATTTTTTCTGTTTTGATAACAATGGCAGTCACTGGTTCAGCTACTTACAAGTTTATATCTTCACAGTGTGCCAGTAAGCCTGAAATTCAACACAAAGTCAATAAATTGTATTAGCGTGAGGTATTTATTTTTATCATCATAGTCATATATGTAAGGAAATGTTACAATTCACAGTGAATGTTGCTGGCAAGCACACAGAGACCACAGTAGAAATATATATTTTTAAACTGGCAGGTGGTTTATGCTTTATCAGTACACAGTGGGAGGGAGGGTGGGGGAGTACTCTTTCTCTTTTTTTTTTTTTTTTAACCAGAGTTCACTGCCCTCACTTGCACAATAATAATTTACCCTATAGCTACCCCTGCAGGTCACTAAAGTAAAAATCTAGCTCAAGTGAAAATGATCATCAAGGCTGTCTAACATCTGGTATACCATAATTCTTAGTTCCCACTGGCCACCAGCTAACATTGCACAACATACTTGTCAGAGCCACACAAAGACACTGAAGAGCAAATACATACATTTTATCCTTTTCCCTGTAACTAACAAACTCCATTATTTTAACACAAGGTGAGCATTGTTATGTTATGTGCCGTCTAGTCGGACCTGACTCATAGTGACCCCTCCTTAGGTTTCTGAGGCAGTATCACTACGGAAGTAGATTGCCCCATCTTCCTTCTGAGGAGTGAGCACAGTAACAGGATATTTTTCAAACTTTCTAATAAAAATAAAATCTCATAAGGATTGTTGGGATTGAAGCCTAGAAAATGACTTTGTCATCCAAAAGTGAGGGATTCACTGAAAACATTATAAAATATTATGTAAAAAAAAAAAAAAAAAGAGTAAATGACCCTTAAGAGTTGGCAGACTATGGTTTTGGGTCAAATTCATCCCTCCACCTGTTTTTAAATGACTCACAAACTAGGTTTGTTTGTGCTTTTTTAAAGGATTGTGTTTAAAAAAAGTAAAAATATGTGACTGTGGTGGTTAAGTTTTTGTGTCAACTTTGCTGGGCCTTGTTGAGCAGCTGGTGGTAGTTATTCCCCGTGATGAGACTGGCAATCAGCTCCATGGTGGGACCTACCACAAGCAGTAGAAATATATATTTCTAAACTGGCAGGTGGTTTATGTTTTATCAGTATACAGTGTGAGGGAGTGGGGGTAGTCCTCCAAGGAATGATGAATCCAAGATCTCCAGGATGAATGGTGGATTGTTCGTTCACAGACAATTGTAGGTAGCACAACAGAATCCTGATCCACAGAAGAGTGTCTCTTTTCCCAGGATGTCTATAAATATACTCGAAGCAGGCCACACTGCTAGGGAAACTCCCTTTCAACAGATTGGCTCCTCAAAACATATACATCTGATCCCATCAAGGGCCCACATCACAATTGCTTAAACCACACAGAATTGTGGGTCCAGCCAAGTTGACACACAGCTCTAACTATCATAGATGGTGACTAAATCACTGCATGAAGAAAAGCACCAATCAAATAAGAATCATTCCTCCAGGATCCCCTGCCTTACTGTTACTCAGAAAAACCAAATTCACTGCCATCAATTTGATTCTGGCTCAAAATGAGCCCCATTGACTTTACAAGGCTGTAAATCTTTATGGAAGCAGACTGTCTCGTGTTTCTTCTGTCTGGTTGGTGGGTTTGAACCATTAACGTTTTGTTTAGCAGCCAAACGCCTTAAGCACTATACCACCAGAGTTCCTTTTAATTACGTGACTACAAAATAAATGTATACTGTGTTGGAGCCAAGATACGTGTTTGAGTCTATTTAGTTCAGGAGGCTGCTTGCGCTAACTAATACAGAGCGCGTAGCTAAAGAAGGGCTTTCCCAGAGGCAGCAGTTAAACACAGATCTGATGGAGAGAAAACTGAGCAGATATTTGGGAGAATATTCCCAGAAGAGACTCTGAGTCAAAAGCACATCTCCAGCATTTGAAAAACAGAGAGAAAGTAATGTATTTGGATTAGAGTGATCAAGAGGGAGACTGTTAGGATTTGAGGTCAAAGGAAAAAATGGCATCTAAATTTTGAAGGAACACATAGGTCATTTTTTGGTTTTTACACAGGGGGGACTAAGAAGCTACTTGAGCTAAGTAGTGACATGATAAGGATCTAATTACAACAGCTTCACTATGGCTTCTGTACTTAAAATTGATTAAAGGGGCTCAATGGTGGAAGTGGAGATCAGTGAGGAGACTAATAATTTCATGGAAAGATGATGAGCATTGGAGCAAAATTGTAGGGATGGAAAGATAGAACACAAGATTTACTGAAGAACAAAACATGACTTCTGTTAATGAGTCAGGATTAGTGTATGGTGTATCTTTGCTGTAGTTGTTATGTGCCATTAAGTCGGACCTGACTCATAGCAACCCCTCCTTGGGTTTCCAAGGCGGTATCACTACAGAAGTAGATTGCCCAACCTCCCTTCCAAGGAGTGGCTGGTGAGTTTGAACTGCCAGACTTCTGTTTAGCAGTCAAGTGCCTTTGGTACCACACTACTAGAGCTCCCAGGGTATATCTTTAGTCAATCTCTTTTGAGATATAAAAGAGATTGAACATAAGTTAGCAAGCAGAGACAGAGGAAGGTTGATGCCAAGCCACATGAAGGTCACCAAAGAGCCAAGGAACATGCAGGCCTACAGTTGCTGAAAAGAGACAAGGAACTTCCCCAAGAACAGAGAAAGAGAGCCTTCCTCAAGAACCTACATTTGGTCTTCTCGTCTCTTAAACTGTGAGAGAATAAGTTTCTGTTTGCTAAAGCCATCCATTATCCAGCAGCACTAGATAACTAAGACAGGTTGGTACCAAAAGGTGGGAGTGCTGCTCTAATAAATACGTGGAATGTGGAAGTGGTTTGGGTTAGGGTTTTGGTAATGGGTAAAGGCTAGAACAGTTTTATGATGCTTAATAGTAAAATACTAGATTTCCTTGAAGAGAGATTGTTGGTAGAATTATGGATGTCAAAGGCAATCATGTTGAGGGCTCAGAGGAAGTAAGGAGAGCTATAGAGAAAATCTCTGACACCGTAGGGAATACATATGGTTCCAGCAACATTCAGTTGCTGGAAATGTGGAGGTTAAATGTGCCTCTGGTGAGGCTTTAAAAGAAAATGATGAACATGTGATTTGACAATGGAAGAAGAGTGATGCTTTTTATACAGTAACAAAGAACTTGTCTGAATTATGTTAAAATGTTTGGTGGAAGGTAGAATTTGCAAGTGATGAACTTGGATATCTGGCTAAGGAGATTTCTAACTAAAATCTTAAAGGAGCCATGTGGTTTCTCCATACTGCTCACAGTAAAATGCAAGAAAAAAGAGATGGCCTTAAAAATGAATTGTGAAAAATGAAAACACACCTTAAAGATTTGAAAAATGCTATTGGACAAATTAAGGACACATGTCCTAGAATGTTCCTGAAAAGATATGACTACATAACCTTTCGTTAAAGAGGTTAAGTCTGTGGCTGATGGATTTAACCTACCACAGTAGAAAAACCATCAGCTTATACTGAAGGGGACTGAGAAAGAATGAAAGAAAAGAATAAATGTCTGCCCCTTAGAATTCTGTAGGCAGGAGACAGCCAAAAGAAGCTATATCTTTGTCCTCCAAGAAAAGAAAAGGACTCTCCCTGGAGCAATTTGGTGATCAGAAGAACTGTTGGAAGGAACAGAGGAAGCAGGGCTTTCTCAGTTTCAAAGGGTTTCAAAGAGACAGATCTTCACCAGCTAGATTCTGGAGTGTGGGGCTGCCATTAAGGTAGGCCAAGTAGATGGGGCCACTGTTCAAAGCTAAGGGGAATGAGCTATTATGCCCGAGGATCAAAAGAATAAGGCTTACTGGCATTGGTATCTGGGAGTGGAATCACCACTCAGAAGGACTAGGAGAATAAAGCCCAAAAAATCTAAGGTAGCAAAGTCGTCATCTCAGTGGACCTGGAGGGTGAAGCTGAACCCCAGACCTGAGGAGCTTACACTCAGAATCCAGAGGGTCTGGTCAAGACTAAGAGACTGGAGATAAGGCCCTTGCTCAGATGGTCTCAAAGAACAGAGGATTGTATTCAAGCCTTGAGAGCTAATTTAAATTGTTCTGCTGGGTTTTGTACTTGTTTCGTCCCCATTAACCCTTCTTTCCCTCCAATTTCTCCCATTTGTAATGGAAATGTCTACCTTATGCCTATTCTACCATTGTACTTTGAAAATAGGTATCCTGTAGAGTAGATTTCACAGGCTCACAGATGAAAAGAAATTTTGCCCCAGGGTGGAATACTAAAGTCTCACCCATATTAGATTTGCATGATTCAGAAGATGAGATTTTGGACTTGGACTTGATTTAAAAGTTTTGGGGTGACATGATAGAGTGAATGTGTTTTGTTTCGCTTTTTGTTTTTTGATCCTGAATTTTTTTTTTTTTTTTAATTGTGATTTGGGTGAAAGTTTACAGAATAAATTCATTTTCTATTCATCAGTTCAAACACATTTTGTTTTATGGCATTGATTGCAATCCCCATAATGTAATAGCTCTCTTCTCAGTTTCTCCCTGTGGTTACTTTTTTCCTGTGTCCTTCTTTCCTATGCATTCCTGCCTTCTGATCTGTCTCCTTGTGCAAATGCTGTCCTTTGGATCTCCATGATTGATTGTTCTAAGGACTCATTTTTTGTCCTGGACAAAGTTGATATTTACTAAATGGAAGGAAAGAAGAAGAGTAGGTTTGTAGAATATTAAGGCTCAGTTTTCTACATGTTATGTCAGGTATTTTTTATACATCAAATGGAGATATCACATTGGCAGTTAGATAGAAAATTCTAGGAACTCCCTGGGTGATGCATATATTTAACACACTCAACTGCTAACTGAAAGTTTAGAGATTCAAGCCCACCCAGAGACATCTTGGAAGAAAGGCCTGATGATCTACTTATGAACAATCTGGCTTTGAAAACTCTCTGGATTATAGATCTACTCTGACATACATGAGGTCATATGAATCAGAATCTACTTGATGGCATGTATTTTACTACTCGTTTAAAAGTCTAGAGTTGAGGGGAGAAGTTAATGAGATCCCTCTCCATTCTGTTTCCTGCAACATTCCTGTGATAATTTTTATTTGCAGAGATCTATATTTGATTCCCACTCATAGTGACCCTCACTGGGTTTTTCGAGGCTGTGAATCTTTACTCGAGTAGATCTCTCCATCTTCCTTCCATGGAGTAGCTGGTGGGTTTGAACTGCTGACCTTCTGGTTAGTAGCCAATGCCATATCCACAACTCCACCAGAGCTCCTTTATATTATATTGTATTTGTTTTCATTATTTTCCTCTCCTTCTTGTTTTTTTTTTTTTTTAACTTGTTGAGGAAAGGATTGATTTTTAAAAACAATCTTTGTATCCTATATACCATACAGTGAATATGTTTAAAATGAATCAATGATTGTCTTAGTTTACAAACACCAGAGACCATGTGTTCCTAGGTAAAGTTCCCATACTTATGAAATATAAAAATTTTCCATGGTGTTTCTACACTGAAACATAAAACTTTAATATAGAACATTAATTTTTAAAGGAGGGAATATATAAGATCTTTAGTAAATAGTGAAGAGACTATGACTGAAAACTGTAAGTTCTCTGAGTAATTGTAATGCCAATTAAAGTTTGGGACTATGCTCTAGAACTGTAACTACAATCATAATCATATGCTTTTATTTGGAAAAATATGGAATTTATATTCAATATCTAAATTTCATAAGAAACAATCACCAATTAAGTATAATTTATTCTTTCCCCCAACTCCTAAGATTTATGTATGAAGGTTATGTCCACTTAAATATTAAAAAGTAGCCTGCATTTTGCACTTTATAAAGAAAAATAGCAATGAAAAGTAAGAGGGAAACTGCCATCTCATAATATGATGAGTGTTAGTATTTGCTGAAATAATAAGTTCACAAAGTGCATGAGTTATCTATGTAATATATTTATTTTATTGTCAGAGAAAAAATTAACGCTATAATTCACAAATGAATTGTGGCTCACACGTCTCCTTAGAAAAATATAACAGATATTAGATGATATATTTGAATTCTCAAATGTATTTCAGCTTCTTCATCTAGCTTCTTAATAAGCACAGCTAGGGACCTCGCACAATGTGATGTTTGTTGTTATTTGCACCTGTGAGTGTTCTGTGGTGGGTGGAAATGAAACCTCATGTTTTAAATAGATTAAGGAGTAAGAAGGGATCTTTAGCAGGTTAAGGCAATTACTTAGTTTCCCTAGTTGTGACAATTTTTCATTGTTCCTGAACAACTCTCTACACAAAAGGGAGGTGGACGTTTATTTGTTTTTCCACTTGAGAAAGTGACTCATCTTTTCCGTATCCTTCACAAACATCACATGTGCGTGCATGCATGCAAGAACACACACACACTCCAAAATAACCTACAAATTAACCAATTTTCAAATCTTCTTGTAGTTTGTAATTTAAAAATATTTTCACTGTAAATCATTGATTATTGGTGAATTTTCTTAATTTATGAGCCCAATACATTTTATTTATTATTTTTTTTTTATTACGATTTGGGTGAAGATTTACAGAGTAAATTCACTTTTCATACAGCAGTTCACATATACTTTGTCTCATGTCATTGACCAAAATTTACAATGCA
>NW_006921599.1:24734403-24735499 GCF_000298275.1 Orycteropus afer afer
AATTCTGCATCCTTTCCTTCAAGGCTCAGGGGTCCAAGATTATCTTCTGTGTCTGTGTTAATTGGTTTCCCTTTTCTTTGTTGAAGAGGGTCTATGCAATCCTTCTGCCTAGTCCGCCATCTTGCCCCGCCTTGCTCAATACATTTTAAATAAAGGAATCTCAAGGAATGATTTCATAGTAAATAGAAAATCTACCAATTATTTCATATTAGTAAAGTTTTAAAACAAATGATACCAATAACTTTAACATATGAACATAGTGTGTTTCAGTTCTAACATGCAAAAGTTAGTTATCTGACACAGATGAGTGATGCTGGAAATTTAAGAAGGAAAAAAAAAGGGCAAGAAAAGAAATAAGTATCTTAGTTATCTGTTGTTGTTTTTGTTTTGTGCCATGGAGTCGGACCCGACTCATAGCGACCCCTCCTTGGGTTGCTGAGGCGGTATCACTACCGACATAGATTGCCCAACCTCCCTTCCAAGGAGTGGCTGGTGGTTTTGCACCGCCAGCCTTCTGGTTAGCAGTCAAGTGCCTTAGGGACTATGCTACCAGAGCTCCTCTTAGTTATCTAGTGCTGCTATAACAAAAATATCACAACTGGATGTCTTTCAAAAGAATTTATTTTCTCACAGTTTATGAGGCTAGAAGTCTGAAAGGGTGCAGGCTAAAAAAAGTTCTCTCTCTGTTGGCTTTGGGCAGAATGTCCTTGCTCCTTTTCAGCTTCTGCTCCCTGGTTCCTTGGAGATCTCATGTGGCATGACATCTATCTTTCCCCCTCTCTGCTTTCTTTTTCCTGCTTCCCTACTTAATCTGTTCTTTATCTCTCACAAGAGATTGATTTAAAACACATTTAAACTCTAATACTGTCTCATTAAGATAACAAAGAAAACCCATTCCCATTCACAAGTACGATTATAACCACAGGTATAGGCATTAAGAATTACAACACATATTTTGAGGGGACACAATACAATCCAAAATGGGAGGAGAAATACACATTGAATATAAAAATCCAAGGAATATGAAGGGATAACTCAAGAAATTAATACCAAAATCTCCAAACTGATTTTGGAGGGGAAAAAAAAAAAAAAAAAA
>NW_006921599.1:24735599-24746067 GCF_000298275.1 Orycteropus afer afer
CTAAGGCACTTGACTGCTAACCAGAAGGCTGGCGGTTCAAACCCACCAGCCACTCCTCGAAAGGAAGGTTGGGCAATCTACTTCCTTAGTGATACTGCCTAGGAAATCCAAGGAGGGGTCACTATGAGTTGGGTCCGACTTGACGGCACATAACAACAAAATTTACATGACCACATTGGTATGGGGAAAAAGAGGGTATAGTTTACCCTCTTAGTAATAAAGGTAAGAGAAGGTAGTGTGTAAGTTTTTAGGGACTTCTTTGAGAAAAATGATGTTTCACTGACAGAATACCTTACTTTCTATACTGCTCCTGTTTGAAACTGGGAAATGTTCAGATGAAGTGTTCCTAAAATTTCTTTTAGCATCTCAAAAATGACTTCTGAGATTACAGGTTAGGTCAGATCTGTCTCTTAAGTTGCCAAGTAGGCAAGAAGTCATTTTTTTTTTTCCCAGACACATACATTTCATACATGGTAATTGACTCATTCTGTGATCTTTCTTAATTTATAAGAGGAATTAAAAATGAAGATGCCTTCTGAAAAATGAACATAATCTACAGGCTTTTGTTCTTTTCTATGTAGTTTGCCTTGATAAAGAACCAAAATTCACTTATAATGAAAGCACACAGTATATTTTAATGTATGATTAAAGGTTTATAACCAATAATTATTTTCCATCACTCACATTACAAATGGATCTAGGAGCTCAATGAATAGTTTTTTGGGGTCACCCTTTTCTAGAATACAAGGGTAGGAAAAAGGAGACACAAGCTGGTTATATGATTAAGTTTGAACCACCAATATTTTGGTCCCTGATTCTTAACCTTGACTTGAATGCTGCCTGTCATTCAATGTGATAGCAATTTAAAAAGTCTGTTCAAGAACAACAACCAGAAATTACCTATGCAAATCAGTGGCAAGGAAGTTAGAAAAATACATCAAAGTATTTTTCAAACATTAATCAATAGAAAACTCATTGATGTACAAAACATACAAGAAATTTAAAATATTATTAACAATGACAATGCTCTCCTTTTCAAAATTATACATACAATGATTAAATTTTTTTAGCAATCTATGTTCATAAGCCTTGGTTCAATTTGACGTTATCTCAATGAAGAAAACTTAGATGCCTCTCAACGGTTTCCTACAACCCTCTCCATTACTTTGGTCAACTAATGCATCTACCTTTCAGCAATAAAAACAAGTACTTTCAGTCTCCTAAAACGTCTGTATCCTTCTCACCACCATACTTCTTATCTATTGTCCATAAAATCTTTGCCTCCTAATTGACAATAAATTGAAGTCATCAAACAGACTTTAAGTCTTTACTTCAAAACCTGTCTGTCTAAGAGAATCTGCATTCATTCTATCATCACACATTGCAATTCAGCTATTTGACATCTCCACTTGAGTGAATAAAAGCGATCTCATCTCAGTCAGGCTTCCTCCAATCCTTGATCTATTTCAGTGGCTCCTCTCTCATAATGTATGAAACAACCATCCACCCATTTTGAAAATCATATACTTATAAATCTTTCTTGAAAATTTTTTTCATACTTTAGAAGCTGATAAAGCATCAAATCCTGTTGATTTTACTCTAGAAACCCATCCAGTTGCCACCATCCCTGTTACTACAACCTTAATTCATATCTCACCTGGAATATTCCATAGTTTCCTAAATGGTTTTCCAGAATCCTTTTTTATGCTCTATAATCTCTTCTCCACAATGTACTAGAATGATCCTTTCAAATTTCAAATATAGTTAAGATGATTGGCTGTTTGTATTGCTCTTGTAAGGTAATCCTATGACTTTGTTTCCTCATATTCTATTGTCCCAGCATCCCACCTGGTTTAGCATTATTCCTGCATATTTAGTAAAGCAGCATTATTAATTGTTGCATTAGTAATTGTTATATCAAAACAAGGATGACATTGGTACATCCAACCTTTGCCATGCTCCATCTAGTAGTGTGTGAAATGCATAAACAGTCAACAGAGTTCTCACTTTAAAGTATGCATAAAGATGTAATGTAGCCAGCAAAAACCCATCTCTTTTCCTCTGATTTAATGTATCACTTATTTTTCAATGATAGCCTGTAGGGTTCTTGCTGTTTAAAATTATGCATTCACATATAATGAGCTAGAGACAGTTCATGGAAGCCTATGATATGCTTGGAACATCTAGGCGCCAATTGGCATACCACACAAACCAAACCCACTGCTGTCAAGTCGATTCCAACTCATAGTGACCCCCATTGGGTTTCTGAAGTGGTATATCTTTACAGAAATAGATTGCCCTGTCTTTCTTCCACAGAGTGGCTGGTGGGTTTGAACCACCAATCTTTTTATTAGCAGTCAAATGCCTTAAGCAATGAAAAACATAAGAAATTGCAGGTGTTTGTGAAATATATGTGGTAGCTGAGCATTGATTTTCTGTAGAATGGAGAGAATAGTCCTAACTCCACTGTTTGCCATTGACAGTTCCCGTCAAGCCGGTTTCAATTATAGCAACCTTATGTGTAACAGCATAAAATGCTGCCTAGTCCTGTGCCGTCTTCATGCTTGTTATTATGTTTGGGTCTACTTTTCTGGCCGCTATGTCAGTCCAACTCACTGAGGGCTTCTCTTACATTCTCCAACTCGACACTTTACCAACAATGATATCTTTTTCTAGAGATTTTTTTTTTTCTTGATAATATATCCAAAGTAAAGGTACCAAAGTCTCACTATCCTCATGGGTAAGGAACTTTCTAATTGCATTTTTTTCTAAGAATGATTTGGTTGTTCTTCTGGCAATCCATTCTATAATCAATATTCTTCATCAACAATTCTAATAGATCAATTCTTTTTCTCTCTTCCTTTTTTTTTTTATTGTCCAGCTTTTGCATGGACAATCAGGTGTTTAAAAAGACCATGGATTGGGTCTGGTGCAATTTAGTCATCAAAGTGATATGTTTGTTTAAAATTTTAAAGAGGTTTTTTGCATATTTGCCTAATACAATAGAATATATGATTTTTTTTTTTTTTTTGACTGATGCTTTCAAAGACATTGATTGTTAAGCCTGATAGAATGATACTTTGACAACTTCATTTTCTCCCTCAATTATCATCATGTAGTTTATGGTTACTTGTGAGGATTTTCATTTTCTTCGTGTTCAGGTGTAATCATTCCTGAAGGCTGTAGTCTTTCTTCAAGCTGTCTTCCTTTTCGGTAAGGAAGATTGTCTCATCTGCATATCACAAGTTGCAAATCAGACTTCCTCCAATCTTAATGCCATGTTCTTCTTCACGTAGCCCAATTTCTCAGGTTATTAGTGCAGCATACAGTTAATAAGTTCAGTGAATAGATACAACCCTGCAACACATCTTTTCCAACTCTGAATCTCTATGTTCTGTTCAAGTGATTGCCTCTCCCTCCACGTACAGGTTCTGCATGAGCATAATGAAATGTTCTGGGATTCCTATTCTTTTTAATGTTATCCATAATTTGCTATGGTCCACAATAGAAACTCCATTGCTGCATGCCACTTAGTTTGTCAATTTTTTAATGTATAAATACATAACTACCTATTTTTTTTTTTATTGGTTGAAAAACTGTGTTATAATAAATCTTTCCTCTAGATAAAAAAGTGTTTGTTTTATTAAGAAGTATGAAAATTTTGTTCTTTTGAAAGTTGATAATTAATGTGTAACTAGTGCAAAACATTTTTTATCAACATTACAATCCACAATGAGGGAAGCATTGATAACAAAGATAACATGAAAATGAGAAGACACACATATACCAAAAAAAAAAAAAAAAACTATCTACTTCAACTAGGATTATTTCACACTTGCAGCTGCTGAAGGTATATTTACATATTACTCTTTAAATTATAAGGAGCCCCGGTAGTACATCGGTTAACCACTCAGTTGCTCCATGGGAAAAAAGACTGTGTCATCTGTTCTCTTAAAGGTGTCAGCGAAGGAAACCCTGTCAACCATTCTACTCTGTAATATCAGGTCACTATGAGGTAGAACCACCCTGATGGCAAACAATAACCACAGCTAAAAGTCATGACTGTGAATTTAGATCAAATGATATTTTAAAAATCTATTTTCCATCATCTTCAATTCCCAATGTTCCTGAGAGCTAATATATAAAAGTGATAGTTCTGGCTATCTTGGCCACATTTGCAGAACTTCAAAAATATTGTGATGATGCAACGCTTCTAAGAGAAAATCAGAAACATTTATTCCAATAATGACTTGATTTCTTTCATCTAAATTCTGTAATTGAAGTACATTTTTTAAAGTTCATTCTGTCAAAAAGTGACACTTCTGACAATAGTATAATTTTAGTTTAAAAGTTCAACATTGAAAATAAAATTTCTACTTCTCAATTGGCCAGTGAAAACCTTATTAATAGCGGGAAACACTGTCTGTTATATTACTGGAAAACTTTATGAATAGCCATGGGGAAAAAAAAAAAAAAAAACCTCACTGCCATTGAGTCAGATCTGACTCGTAGTGACCCTTCCTTGGATTTCCAAGGCAATATCACTAAGGAAGTAGATTGCCCAATCTTCCTTCCAAAGAGGGACTGGTGCAGTTTGAATCACCAACTTTCTGGTTAGCGGTCAAATGCCTTAGGTGCTATGCCACTAAAGGTCCTGAAGATAATTTAGGTGGGTGATAATATGAATACAATTTTGATAAAGTATATTATTTCTGTATACACAATGCTTATGGTAGTTAAGGTTGTGTGTCAGCTTGGCTGGGCCATGGTTTTGAGTGGTGGGGCAGCTGGATGTAGTTATGACGAGGTAGGTAACCAACTCAATGGTAGAATCTGCTCTGAGCAACTGAGTAGCTGTCTTCAGGATCTGCTTCCAGTACATAAGGAGAAGCTTTGAGAAAGTTCTTTGAGCTTTTCAGAATATCGGGATCTTGCATTTGGCTGAGTTGTCAGTGGCCTGCCATGTTGCCTGCTGATCTGGGGACAGTTTCTAAACTTGAACTGCTGGCCTGCCATGTTGGTTACTAATGTTAGGACTGTGCTATTTTACATGTAGATCTTGGGTACATCAGCCTCAGCAGCCAGTAGCCATGTGAGTCAGAAAAAGCCTCCAGCTCTAGTGGGCCTGGAACAGGAGGCAGAGTTGAAGACCAAGGTCAAGGGCCCTTCACCCAGCCCCTAAAGCCAACACTTTGCACTCAGACTTCTAGGCTCCTAACTTGTATAAACTCCTGTTTGTTAAAGTCATCCACCTGTGGTATTTCTGTTATAGCAGCCCTAGAGAACTAAGACTATGCTCTTTCTGATTAAAATATAATTGGAGTAGAAATGTGCTTGGAGTAGATATTGTGGTAGACTAAAAGTGGTTGCAAATGTTCTTCTACTCCTCTCTTTGAGAGGTAATATCTAGCCCCTCTCCCCTGAATCTAAGCTGACTTAAGTGACTTGGTGACCAATAAAATGCAGCAGAATCGACATGTTATATTTCTGAAGTTAGTTCATAAGAGACCTTGCAACCTCTGCCTCAGCCTTTTAGAATGAACACTCTTAGAGATCCTAGAAACTATGTAAGAAGTTTAACAACCCTTGAAACTGGCCCAAGCTATTCCAGTCATCATAACCCAGCACCTAACATGGCATATCTAGCAGGTACAATGTGCAGATGAAACAAAAGAAAATAACTGCAGCTGAAACAGCCCTAGACCCAGACATGCAACTGCAGTCAATTTACCCCAACAATTTCCAGTCACTCAAGTCATTGCACCAAAAACCTTAATCATTGTGGAGACAGAGATAAGATATTCTTATTATGCTCTGTTCAAATCTCATCCAAAAAATTATCTCCTAACCTCCACTAGCCACAAAGTCCCGTTGACAAGTCCTATTTGTATCCACTAGCACTCTAGTGCTTGCCAGATGGTGATTATCCCATATACACCTTTCTACATCTGTTACCTGGCATTCTACTGCAAGGAGGAGCTTTTCTTTCTTTACCAATCTTTAAATATTTATTCATTTTTAAAAATCAGTATGGATCCATAGATTCCTATATAATTTAATAAATTATAATTTCAAAGAGTCATTATATATTTTAGTTCCTAAGGCATTTGACTGCTAACCAGAAGGTTGGATGTTCAAACCCATCAGCCACTCCTCTCAGAAGGAAGGTTGGGCAATCTACTTCAGCAGTGATACTGCCTTGGAAACACAAGGAGGGGTAGCTCTGAGTTGGGTCCAACTCGATGGCACATAACAACGACAGCAATGAGTTTGGTTTTGGTTTTGATCATTACGGAAGTAGATTGCCGAACCTTCCTTCTGAGGAGTGGCTGGTGTGTTTGAACCGCCAGCCTTCTGGTTAGCAGTCAAATGCCTTAGGCACTACACTACCAAAGCTCCCAGTTATTATACAGACTCATTATATATTTTAATGTTCAAACTCTCCTAAATTTGGCTCTTCAAATTGACTACCATGTCCTTCTTCATGTCTCCATTGTTATTTAAGGATTTCCATACTTTTGGGCACAGTAGAACGCTCCAAGCCCATCCGTTTTTCCTTCCTGAGCCCTGGAATCAAGTTTTCTCAAAGGAGCCCTACTTTTTATTTTATTATTATTTTTTTTAAGCAGATGATAGTATTAGAAGACAAGCTGTGGATGTGTTCATTGTTACTGAGGTGTCACTACTTCTAGGCCCTTTCAGTTGGCAAAAATGAAAAAATGTGTATTGTTGTTGTTGTTATGTGCCGTCAGTCGGACCTGACTCATAGTGATCCCTCCTTGGGTTTCCAAGGCCATATCACTACAGAAGTATATAGTCCCATCTTCCTTCCGAGGAGTGGCTGGTGGGTTTGAAACGCCAGCCTTCTGGTTAGCAGTCAAGTGCCTTAAGCACTAAGCTACCCTACTTCTAGGCCCTTTCAGTTGGCAAGAATGAAAAAATGTGTATACACACATACAAATATTTCTGTATCTACCTGTGTGTTTATATTTTACAAAGAACATGAATTCATAGCAATATTTCTAATTCCAATATCTGGGTTATGTTTAGTCTTCTTACTTATTATATTTGTAAAGCCTTTCACAGACAAAATAATTACTCTCATTATTCTTGATATTTTTACTTATTTGCTCAATTAGTTATTGTATTTGCTCAATATAACTAATCACTCTAACCCTTCTGGCCACATCCTCCTTCATATATAACCTCTATGCTCCTTCCTTCTCATTTTGCTTCTTCGAAGAATGTTTCTATGTTGAGAGGGTAAGAAAAGAGAGCAATACATTTTTAAATAACTACAAGTAAAATAAAAAAAGAAATCACAAAGGAAACTAGAAATATCCTGGACTGAATGATAATGGAGATATGACATACCAAAACTTGTGTACTACAAATAAAATTGTATGGCCCACAAAGAGAAGTCAATTGAAGTTATCAATGATTTTAAATTTATAACCAGGAAATACAACTTTCAAGGAGATTTTGGGCCATTTTATATTTAAAAAAAAAATTGAAAAATGTGGTGTGGAAGAAAACATATTAAAAATACCCCTGCCATAGTATTAGAGGCAGAGATGGCTAGGAAACTGATTAAACTACTTGAATATGTACCACAAATAATTATTATGCATATGCCATAAGGTTCACATAATCCAAATGAAATTTTTTTATTTTAAAATTGTTACACATATACACAAAATCTAAAATTGTTTAGGAATCATTTTATTTCTGAAAACATTTTTGATTAGAAATATTTTACATGAGCAATTGATACTTCAAAATACATACATTTCTTTTCTAAGTCCCCTTACAATCTTCAATGTTCCTGGTTAAATAACTTTTTTAATAATGTTTTAAAAATTCCTCCTCATCACACACACAAAAAAATATTAGCAAGGATATGGTGAAATAAGAACAGTTATCTATTGTTGGCAGGAATACAAAATGGTACATTGTGGGAAAGAGTTTGATGGTTCCCCAAAAATTTAAACATAGAACTACATATGATCCAATAATTCCACTCTTAAGTACACACTCAAGAGACATGAATGCAGCAACACAAACAGACATGTGTACACCAATGTTCATTCTAACACCTCACAATTGCCAAAAGGTGAAAACTATATAAATGCCCATCAACAGAAGAATGGATGAAGAAAGATAGTATATATATATATATATATATATACACACACACACACACACATGAAGGGATATTACTCATCCATAAAGAGAAATGAAGTCCTAATATATGCTGTGATATAGGTGAACTTTAAAAATATTATGTTGAATGAAACAAGTTAATCACAATAGACAGATATTGTATGAGCTCATATACATGAAATATCTAAAATAAGCAAATATATAGAGACTAAACTTTGTTACTGGTTACCAGGAGTGGAAGGGAAGGGGAAAGGAAAGTCATTGTCCAGGAAGCATTCAGTTTCTGTTTATGGTGGTGGAAAACTTGGCAGTGGATATTGGTGATGATTGCGTAACATGATGGATGTAACTGATGTCACTAAACTGTATATATGATAAACATTAAATTGGCAAATGATGTTTTCATAACAATGAAAAATCCCCTTTCAACCTCCACTGATGTTATGCTCTCCTTTATTTTCTGAGCTTTGAAAATTGGCCTTCTTTCATCCCTCCATATATGCAAAACTGTGTTCTCCTTGGAGCCTTTGCAAATATTAATGCATTTATGTGAAATGTTCTCCATTACTCTTATCATCTGGGTAACTCCCACACATTTTTCATACTTTAACTCAATAATCACTTCCATGGCATGCCTTGACTAGTTAAAAACCCATGTTTAAAAAAATCTCTCAAAGAAACAAATACTATTTTTTTTTTTCTAGCATTTATAGCAGCTGAATTTTTACAAGTATTTATGTGGTTATATGTCCTCCACACCACAAAGTAAGCTATAAGTCATGGAATACGTAAGTTTTATCTCACCATTACTATTAGCCCAGCATCTGGAATCCAAGTGGTGCCTAACAAATATTAATTTGATTAACAAATAAATCAATGAACTGCTACAGTACCCTGATCCATTAACCAGGTCTTTAAATATTTTGATATCTGCTAAGATCTTGTTCTATTCTACTCCTAATTCTTGGAGAATTGCCAGAACTATCAAGCACCACTCTATGTAATCTCTTTTATAAACTGAATCAAACAAGCATGTTTTGTTACAAATCAAAATCAGTGCTTTGGGAGGCATCATATCCCATAGATGGATTACATCAGTTGTGGCTTTGTATATACCTTGTTTATGCAGATTTCTATGGAGTTTTGGATATCAGATATTTGATCAAGAATGTAATGTAATGGTTTAAAACTATTTAAGACACTCAACTGGTCCATACCTCACACCATGCACAAAAACTAATTCAAGATGAATCAAAGACTTAAATGTAAAGGCTGAAAGTATAAAATTCGTTAAAGAAAATATAGCGACAAATTTATGGGCCCAAATATATGACATAAGTAGACTATCAAATATGACCAGAAATGCTCAAATAGCAGAAGATAAACTACATGTCCAGAACTTTCTAAAAATTACATTCTTTTGTGCATCAAAAGGTTTCCCCAAAAGACAAAAAAAAAAAAAAAAAAAAAAAAAGAGCCTACAGATTGGGAAAAAAATGTTTGGCAGTAACATACCTAACAAGAGACTAATCTCTAAAATTTATAGAAAACTTCAACACCAAAAAGACAATCAATCCAATAAAAAAAAAGTGAGCAGAGAACATGACTAGACACTTTGCCAAATGATATTCAGGTGACCAACAAACACAGAAATGTTCACAATCATTACTCATTAGATGGCAAACCAAAACAACAATGGGATATCATCTCACCCTGGAATAATAGCAAAGTTCAACAGGACAGAAGACAACAAATGCTGGAGAGGGTGTGGAGAGATTGGGACTCTCATACAATGCTGGTGGGACTGTAAAATGGTTCAACCACTGTGGAAAATAGTATAGCACTTCCTTAAAATGTTGGAAATAGAAATAACATTTGATCCAGCAATTCCACTACTAGATTTATATCTAAAGAAGTGAGAGCTGGGACAGGAATAAATATATAATGGGACAGGAATAGATACATGCACACCCATATTCATCACCGCATAATTCAAAATAACAAAAAGATAGAAACAACCTAAGTGCCCATCAACAGATGAATGGATAACCAAACTAAGGTACATACATACAATGAAATGCTAAGCAACTTTGAAGAATAATGAA
The DNA here is from genome assembly GCF_000298275.1 of Orycteropus afer afer. Taxonomy (NCBI): domain Eukaryota; kingdom Metazoa; phylum Chordata; class Mammalia; order Tubulidentata; family Orycteropodidae; genus Orycteropus; species Orycteropus afer. The sequence goes on from NW_006921599.1 coordinate 24,745,868, forward strand.
GAATCTGTGAAAAACCTCATAAGGTGCATGAACTTGGAAGGTATTATTCTAAGTGAAATAAAGTCAATCACAGAAGGACAAATATCATATGAGTCCACTATTATAAGAGGGAGCTCTGGTAGCATAGTGCCTAAGGCACTTGACTACTAACCATAAGGCTGGCAGTTCAAACCCACCAGCCACTCCTCGGAAGGAAGATG
>NW_006921599.1:24746747-24756495 GCF_000298275.1 Orycteropus afer afer
CAGAGCAAAGAAGAGTGAAAAAAATCAAAGACACATGGAAACAAGTCCAAGGGGCTAGCGGACAATGGGAAACTTCAGACAGAGACCTGAAGAACTAGATGGCATCTAGTTACCACTGCCAACCACTCAAAAAAAGATCAAAATTGGAGATCCTGGATAGAGTGGGAGAAAAATGTGGAACAACACTCACAATCATAAAAAAAGACCAGAATTACTGATCTCCTAAAGACTGATGAAACTGCTAAGCGATGCCCCTTGCCACCCTTTAGTCCTGTAATTGAATTCACTCTCGTGGCTTAATTTTCAGTCAAATAACGGACAGGCCTAAGAGGTGAACAATTACACTACGGCGGTGCACTCCTTAGAACAATCAACTATAGGAAATTACAAGGGTTACATTTGCCCAGGGATAAATCTCAGAAAGCAGGAAGGTATAGAAAAGAAAGACACAGAGAAAAGGCAACCACATGGAGATGGTTGGGAAGAGAGCTGTCATACTATGGGGATTGCAATCAATGTCCCAAAACAAAATGGGTATGAACAGATGAGTGGAAAATGAATTTGCTTTATAAACTTTCCCCCAAATCAAAATAAAAGGTTAAAAATATAAAAAAATAAAAAACAATAATTGCATGTCATATTTGCTGCTGAGTGCTTAATATTTGCCATGTGCTCTGCTAAACACTTCATGTGTATCATTTTATTTAATTTTTATGAGTTGTTGATTTATATTATAACTCCTAGCTTCCAGAAGAGGAAACAAAGGCACAGCTTGATTAGATAAATAAAAATAATAAAGAAACTCATCTGATACAGTTAATTCTGTTAAAACAAACAAACAAGACATACGTCTTTCTAAGAAACCTAACCTGTAATAATACTGAACATAGATATATGCTGTGGTTGTCATGTGCCATTGAATGGATTCCTACTCACAGTGACCCTATGTGATCCTATATGACAAAGTAGAATTGCCTCATAGAGTTTCCATCTTTATGGTGGGTGTTCTGGTCACTAAGTGCCGCTCTGACAAGAAATATACCACAAATGGGATGGCCTTAACAAACAGGAGTTTATTCTTACAATTTGGAGTCTTTAAGTCCAAGTCCAAAGTGCCAGGCTCTAGGGGCTGGATGAAAGCCTTGGGGTCCACCTCTGCCTTCTGCTCCCAGCCCACTGGAGCTAGACATTTAGTTTATCTTCTGCTATTTGCTAGAGACATTTCTTCACTCAGACAGCTGTTGGCTGCTGAGGCTGAGAAGTCCCAAGGTTGACAAGTAAAAAGGCATAGTCCCGATGTTACCAAACCACATGACAGGCCATTAACTTAAGTCCACTGTAAGTCCCAAGGTCAGCAGAGCATAGCAGGCTGCTGAGCAATGACACGGCTACATGCAGGGTCCAAGCATGGCACAGGCTAGAGACCATTCTCAAAGCTTCTGCTTATATACAGGAAGCAGACCACATACCCAAAGGCAGCTACTCACCTGCTCCCAGTAGATTCCACCATGGAGTTGACTACCAGTCTCATCATCGGGAATACTACCACCAGCTGCCCAGCCACTCAACCAGGCCTAGCCAAGTTGACACACAAACATAACCATCACAGTGGGCTTTAAATAACAATTATAATTATCAAGATTTTCTCACCTTTTTTTAAAAAAAAATATTTTTTGAATTAAATATTCATTTATTAGAAAAGCTACTATTTAAAAATACTCCTTTTCTAAGGCAGGTTGCAGATTGGGCTATCTGGAAACCAGACTCTGAGGCAGAGCTCAGTGTTCTGGATAGTTTATATGGCATCAGCCCTTTGAAATGGGAGGGAAGGAGAGAGGAAATGGCAGAGAGAGAAGGGGAGCTAGGTACAGGCCTAAGGCATCTTCAGCCAACCCCACTGGGAGCTCTGGAGATGAAATGGCTGTTCAGAGCTGTCTCAGTTTAGGTTTAAATGACTAGGAATTTATACCTATGCTTCAATCGTCATTGGAGGTAGGCATCCCCAAAGCACTAACCTTGCTAAAGTAATCCCTAGAGGCACTGACTGCCAAATATTATATTCCTGCTATACTCCCAGCAACAGGGCCACTACTTCTTCTTTGGAGTGGGATTTATGTGGCACATCTCTATCTCTACCATTAACAATTGATCATTTCACTATTCTTCTTTGATTTTTTTTTTCAAATAGAAATAACAACTAATATTTATTGAAGACCAACAATGTCGACTCAGAGGTAGAATTCTTACCTTCCATACAGGAGACTCAAGTTGCATTCCTGGTCAGGGCACCTCAAAGAGCCACCATCCATCTGTCAGTGGAAGTTTGAGTGTAGTTATGATACTGTACAGGTTTCAGCAGAGTTCCAAACCAAGAATAGGAAGAAAGAAAGGCTTGGTGATCTACTTCCAAATATCACCCAATAAAAGTCCCATGGATCACAACAGTGTGATCCTATTGGGAAAGGCTAACTTAACAGCAGTTAACAAGAAATCAATAACCAGAAACCGGAAACTCTAATAAGTGTTCTATATGCTTCAACTCATCTAATACTTACAAAAACTCTATGACTGACTAAATACTTTCAGCTCCATTTTACTGATATGGAAACTCAGAAACATAACACTTAAATCTCCAAAGATGATAAAAATGGGATTTGAACTCAGGAACTCTATCTGCAAGTATAGAACTTTTTAGTCTTACCAGAGTACACCTGACTTCCAGAAAGCACGCAAAACAGCATGGAAAGCAATAAATCATCTTGAATGTTCCAAATTCATTTTTGGTTCAGTGTACCTATTTCCATTTAGATTTCATTAAGGTGAGTTACATTTGTATGAAAAAGAAAAATTTCTCTAATTGTGCTATTGGACATGAGAGGGTGACCCACATAGTGATTAATGGCTGATGTCAAAGATAGCACAAATACAAATAAATAATATAACTTTACGTACCAAAAGAAAGAAAGAAAGAAAAACCAAGCCAATAGCCAATATCTCCATCTAAATGTAACATCTGTAATAAGGGATTAAAAAGAAAGCAGAATGATGAAAGGTCCCTGAAGTAATCTCTATCTATCTGTCTATCTATCTATCTATCTATCTATCTATCTATCTATCTATCTATCAACCTATCTATCCATCCATCCATCCATCCATGCATCCATCCATCCTCCCATCTATCATCTATCTCTCTCTCTTACTGGGGGACATGATACATTTAATTCTCAATGAGTTGTCAAGTGGTAATGGAACAACTTGAGGCATATGGCTATGGATTTTGCAGGCATTTAGGAACAATTTACAAATATCACTAGATTTATTGAAACCAAGAATGGACAAAGTACATATATTGGGTATAGAAAAATCAGAGAAGATAAGATGCCCTAATGGGTCATTTCCATTTCTGAATTTCTAGAATTAATGGTTATAAATGACTTATGAAACAAATACAGAATATATACTTTATATTAATAAACAGCTTATTAAATCTTTGAAAGCAGTCAGCAACCACAAAAAATGCATTTATTCTATTTCAAGAATTGACTATTTCATTATAAATGTTTATGAACTTACCTAAGCAATTTATAACAGATAATCCTTAAAGATAAATAAGTGCATTTGAAAGGCTTGATGTGTTTTAACTTTCATATCCCCAAATAAATTATTTCCAAGATATTTATATATATATCTCCACTATGTACACCATCCTTATAAATGCATTATTATCTCTTCATAACTCAATTCATATAGAACAATAAACTACACACACAGCTACTTTAAAGAAGATGAAAAATAGTCTTAAGGTGACATAGACTTAAAAATAACTCTTATAACAATGTGTGTGTATGTATGTGTGAGAATGTATGTGTGTTTATATTGCTGGGGTGTCTACCAACATTGCTTTTCTGGAACATTCATGATGTCCCTAATGTACAAATGCCAAGTGTATTGAGAAATCAGAAGAGTAAGTGATACTATGATGGCTAAAAGCTTTTTCTTACTTCAAGGCCTTTAATGAGAGTATGCAAGTTTTACCTTCAAATTTCCCATCAGGACTTGTTCCAACACTCTTCAGCAAATATTTATATTCACCTTGTACTCCTCCTTATAACATATATTAAACACACAATAAAAGTTTTATTCTAAGAAAGACTGAAGAGCTGGGAACCTTTGTATTTTTGGTGCACATTAATTCTCCTCCCTTAAGAATATTTAGTTAACCCTAATTATCTAGCCATTAGGAGCTCTGGTGGCATAGTGCCTAAGGCATTTGACTGCTAACCAGAAAGCTGGTGGTTCAAACCCACCAGCCACCCCTCAGAAGGAAGACTGGACAATATAGTTCCATAGAGATACGGCCTCAGAAACCCAAGGAGGAGTGACTATGAATCGGATGCGACTCCATGACAGTGAGGTTTTTTTTTAATTTAGTTTTTATTTTTATCTTGTCATTGTAATCCATCTTCTGAAGCTTCCCTTCTGCTTCCACCATACCCCTGCAATGTCCAACTCTCCCCTGTTCATTGAATTATTATACTTGTACATTTGTACATCTAGGTATCACCTGAATTCCTTCCAAATCAAAGATTAATGAGTAGAGATGAAGCAACTTCCCAGGAAATATTTAATCTAAACACATTATTAAAACTGGCTCTCTTCCTTGAGTATCTGCTTAACAAGTGACATGGTATCCTTCATGTTTCTTTCTTTCTTTTTTTTTTTTTTTTAGGGTTTACATCTGCACCATATTTAATTTTTCCCCAAAATTCAAGAAGATGAAGAAATTTACATTACAGAAAAGAAGGCAATTTACATGTAAACATTAGTCATCTTTAAAACAAAACAGTTACTGTCATGTTGATTCCAATTCATGGTAAACTCATGTGTGTCATTGTTGAATTGTACTCCATAGGTTTCAGTGGCGGATTTTTTGGAAGTAGATCTCCAGGCCTTTCTTCTGAGGTACCTCTTTGTTTACATGGACCACTATCGTTCATGCTTCTTTTGGCATCAATGTCTTTCATTACAAGATTTCTGAGGGTAATCCCTTTTTTGGAAAAAAAAAATTAATTTTGTATTAATTTAATCATTTAATTCTGTGACATGCATGTGTGGTGATACTTCTACTGCAAGTAATAGAAAATATATTTTCTAAGGAATTGCAATTCAGGTCTGTTTATTCAGTAATATACTTTTTAATAGTAATTTTATAGTGCATCAAAAAATTCCTTTGCATTCAGGACATACCATGTGTCAATTTAGAGTAACATACCTAATCTTCCCCTCTCTTTCTTTTTTCCTGTTCATATTAGCTGCTGTATGATATACCTTCAATTTGTAGACTGGCTTGTGAAAATACAGTATTCAGTCTTGTTGTGTATGCTTTCACCACAATAAAAGTAAAAAAAAAAAGAAAAAAATTATGAGAGGATTTGACTGTTAACCAGAAAGCTGGCAGTTCAAACCCACCAGGCAGTCCTAGGAAGGAAGATTGTCCAATCTACTTCTGTAGAGATACCTCTCAGAAACCCAAGGAAGGGCTGCTATTAGTGAGAACTGACTCAATGGCAGTGAGAAACATGCTCATCCTCATGTCAAAAAAAAAAAAAAAAAAATCACAATATAAAATTTGCTTAAAGTGAGTTTTTTGACTGCCATACAGTGTGTCTTAAAATTGTCATAGAAAATTTAGGGTATAAAAAGCAAGTTACAAATTTCAGAGTCTTTTTTTAGTATTCTGCTTATAATTTAGCTTATGTGTATAATAAAAACATATTGTCAGTAACCAATAAAAGAAAAAGAATATACAGCATTCATATTTCTAAACACAGCCAAAGATTAGAAGAGATTTGTGGATGACAAAACACTGCTGTCTGGATTAAGTTCTGTGGGAATGATGTCATGGAAGCCTGCACAGCCGATAAGGGTAGAAATTTAATTTCTTCCTAAATGGAGTCTTAGTGGGTGTCTTAGTTACCTAGTGTTGCTACAACAGAAATACCACAAATGGGTGGTTTTAACAGAAATTTATTTTTTTGCAGTTTAAGAGGCTGGAAGTCCATATTCAGGTGCTGGCTCTAGAGGAAGGCAGTCTGTTGACTTTGGAGAAAGGTCCTTGTCTCTTTTGAGTTTCTTCTCTTGGGCAATTGTGTGGTTTGGCATCTCTCTTCCTCCATTTTTACTTCTTTTGTGTGTTTGTTTAATCTCTTTTATATCTCAAAAGAGATTGACTCTAGATATATCCTGTACTAATCCTATATCATTAACATAACAAAGACAACCCATTCCCAATGGGATTATAATCATAGGCATAAACCCTTACCAACCTGTTGCTGTCCAGTCAATGTTAACTCATAGTGACACTACAAAGCAGAGAAGAACTGCCCTATAGGGTTTCCAAGGCTGTAATCTTTGTGGAATCAAACTGTCACATGTTTCTCCCAGAGAGTGACTGGTGGGTTCCAAATGCTAGCCATTCAGTTAGCAGCCAAACACTTAATCACTGTGCCACCTGGACTCCTTACTGCAGGCATAGAAGTTAGAATTTACAACACATGTGTTCTGGGGACAGAAATCAACACATAACAGTGGGAGAGCATATCTTAAGACTTCAGAGGTGAAAAACTGGTGATTATAATTTTACCCAGGTGGCCTTTTTTTTTTTACCCCAACTAATGTAGAGTGAAACACTTTCAATGAGTTATTCTCATTGCAGGTGTTCCATTCAGAAAGGATAAGATGTTTCCAACATTGATCTGCACTAGTGAAAAAATTCCAATTATCTAAGAAATCTTATCTTTTGCAACGTGAAAGGAGGATGCTATAAAAAAGAAAGTTGTAAAAAGAAACATGGAATTGGGTTCATTTTTCCTCCTCAGAGTATTATCTGTCCCATCACCACCATAAGCATCCTCTTCTTGCAATACTGGTGATCATGTTCTTAGTCCTTAAATCTAAGAGTGAAATTTCTGAATAGGGGATAGGTACAGGATGAGTGAGGATGCTTCATTTTGTTTCTTTACTTCCTTTTTAAAATTCTTTTCAGGTTTAAATGCAAGTACTCTCATGAAATAAAGATAATTTTACCTCTAGCATACACATTCATATATGCACACACACAAAAAAGTCAAATGGCTGAATATATACATTCCAACATCACAGTAAATGAGACTGAAAGAATAGGTGAATGGATGTGGTTGAAAGACTTAGAACGTCTGTGCTGAGCTTAGCTATTTATCTGTGCACAGTGTGAAATTAATGAAGATACGTTTGATGGCCAAGAATTCTATTACTTTGAAATACTGTAATGTAGGTAAGTACACAAGAGTGTGTTTTAAAACACTATTACTGGAATCCATATCTTGTCTTTTCAGGAAATAAATTCAGATTTATTTTCCTCATTAATGAGAAACTTAATTTCATTTAAGATTCTGAAAAGCACACTCCAATAATAAGGCATGTATGGCAGTTTAGCTCCATAAAAGTTTAATTCCACCTTCTAAATGAAACAATACTTAAAATGTAATCATTCTAAAATTTCTTGGCAAACAGCTTCTCCAAGCATTGGCCCAATTGCTTCATCACTGCATTTAAGTAAGTTCCCAACTTTATTAAGACTCCAGGCTCTTCGACGCCAAGAAGAAAACCCACTAAAAAAGCAAACAATGAGAGTTAGGTTTTGAAATGAATTTGAGTTTGCTTAGGCTTCTTAAAATTTGGTTTGGAAGAAATCAAACATTATTGAAGCTTCTGGAGAGAAGAATTGTATCAGAATACCTATTATATGAGATTTTCAATTAAATTACTGTCTTTGGGCTGCAAAAAAATATATTTCCATAATCATTGCATTAATTATTCCTTTATTTTAACTGATCTTTAAATAAATGAAAAAAAAAAGTAATTCAGCCTGATTTCTTCAGCTATTTTTTTCTACAAAAGCCATTTGTAGATACTAAATTTGGGATGTTTATAATCCCAGAGGGAGTAATTTTTATGTCCAGTCTGGCCATCATCTACTAAGGGGCAATGAAATATTTCCTAACAAAAACAAGCAATGTATTTCTTTGTAATGTTTTTGTGTGCCTGGGTATAAGTGGATACAAAATTCTAAGTACTTGAAACTTCAGTCTTTAGAGCTAACCAGGACTGGTCATTGTTTCATTCTGTTGAAAACAGGGTCCCTATGAGTTGGAACCAACTCAACAGCACTGAATAACAACATATAAGAATTAAAGCTGAGATGAAAAGGTGCAGGACTGCCTTCTCAAAATTGACAAGAAATCTATTGTGAACATATGGTAGATGCTGAATAAGATTGAACGATCATAGCTACAAGATACTTTGAGAAATGGCCTAGAGTCAGACCTTTACAAATGATTTACTTTCACTCTCTGATTTTGTTTCTCATGTAAATTAATCTCTTCTCTATTTTAAAAGATTGATTAAGCAAAAACAAAGCATCATATCACACTTTGACCATCCATTCTGACTATCTTCAATCTCTGAAAATTCCCCCTTATTGTATTTCTAACCCAAATTTCTCAGGTGGCATGTATCACCCATTTCTTCTCATTCTGGAGAACAGCTGGTCACCATCATCAATTAAGTAACTGTATTTTTCAAGGCTGTTGTGAAAATACTTTTTAATAATTTTCTTCAAAACTGATATTGTTCTAAGATGCCATTGAGTCACTTCCGACTCATAGCAACCCCATGTACAACAGGACAAAACACTGCCTGGTTCTGCCTGATCTTCACTGTTGTTGCTATGTTTGAGCCCATTGTCGTAGCCACTGTGTCAATCCATCTTGTTGAGGTTCTTTCCTTTTACCAAGCAGAATGTCCTTCTCCAGAGACTGGTCCTTCCTGATAACATGTCCAAATTCTTCATAAATATCAAGTTCAAGAAATCCGTAATCTCCCCGGAGTACTTGGATCTTCATTTACTTGCACATTATCCTATTTAGGACACTTAAACTGATTCCAATTCTTTGCTTTTAAAAACATTTACCATAAATAAAATTGCAAGATACTACTAAAAAAAAAAAAAAAAAAAAAGGACATGAGAGGAAATCTTGCCATCCTTGCTTCCAGGGAACGTTAGGTCTGTACTTCTTCCAAGACAGAGTTGTTCATTTTTCTGGAAGTCCATACCAGACACCAAACCAAACTCACTGCCATGGAGTCAGATCCAACTCATAGCAACCCCTCCTTGGGTTTCCAAGGCAGTATCACTACAGAAGTAGATTGCCCCATCTTCATTCCAAGGTGTGACTGGTGGGTTTGAACTGCCAACTTTCTGGTTAGCAGTCAAAAGCCTTAAGCACCATGCCACCACAGATAGTATATTCAATATTCCTCACCGACACCATAATTCAAAACTATCAATTCTTCTTTAGTCTCCCTTATTCATTGTTCACCTTTCACATGCGTGTAAGGATACTGAAAATACCATTTGGTTTGGGTTAGATGCACTTCAGTCTTCAAAGTGATATCTTTGTTCTTTAACATTTTAATGGGGGCATTTGCAGCACATTTTCCCAGTGCAATATATCCTCTGATTTCTTTACTGCTGCTTCCAGGGGTGTTGATTGTAGATCCAAGTAAAATGAAATTCTTCATGACTTCAATCTTTTATCTGTTTTTCAAGATGTTGTTTATTGGTCAAGTTGTGAGGATTTTTGTTTTCTTTATGTTAAGGTATAATTCATACTGAAGGCTGTAATCCTTGATCTTCATCAGTAAGTGC
>NW_006921599.1:24759766-24766378 GCF_000298275.1 Orycteropus afer afer
TCCTCACCTAATCCCTTCAGCTGACTGCTCTTTTCTCTGGCTTCCTGGCTTTTAATCCCCTTTCTCCTGCTCTTCCCGCTTGCTACTTCGGGCGTCCCTGAGTTATCTCTCCTCACCTGTGACCCTGGGGCTGACTCGATGGCACTTAACAACAACAACAACATTACTCCCTTGTTCTGTTTGAATGACTGCCTCTTGGTTTATATAAAGGATGCACACGAGCTCAATTAAGTGTTCTGTAATTCCCATTCTATGTAATTTTATCCATAATTTTTTTTTTTATGATCCACACAGTCAAATGTCTTTGCACAGTCAAACAGACAAACATCTTTCTGATATTCTCTGCTTTCAGCGAAGATCCAGTTGACATCAGCAGTGATTTCTTTCATCCCACGTCATCTTCTGGATCTGGTTTGAATTTATGGCAGTTCCCTGTCTATGAATTGCTGCAACTGTTTTTGGATCTTTGCCAGTCAGTTGGCTGGTAGCTATCTTCCAAATTTCTTTGCATAGATAAGTGAGTGCTTCCAGTGTTGCATCCTTTTGTTGAAACATCTCAATTGATATTCCTTCAATTCCTGGAGCCTAGTTTTCCCCCTCCCCCTCCCCCCAGTGCCTTCAGAGCAGTTAGACTTCTTCCTTCAGTAACATCAGTCCTTGATTATATGTTACTGTGTCCAGACTGTTGTTGTTGTTGTTATTTGCAGTCGAGTCGGCCCTGACTCATAGCGACCCCTCCTTGGGTTTCCGAGGCAACCCCAATTACTTTAATTTATCTCAAAGGTCCCATTTTCCAACTCTTTAATCATCTCTGTCCCTCTTCTCTGGATTCTATGCAATTTCCTAATGTCCCTAAGAAACTTTGGAGCCCAAAACTTAGTAATCTATCTCTTTTTCATCTTTTATGAGAGTCGTAGTGTGGCTTCTTCCTTGACCTAGATAGAAGACAAGTTAGGGGTAAAGATTATGTTCCATTATTTATGAAGTAGTTTTGCTGACAGCAACTTCCTATAGAATTAAGTATATCATTGATGCTTATCCATTGTTTCCTTCATTTTGCTTTGCTTACTATAAAAGCCTAATTATCATTGAGTATGAAAAAAACCATCTTATGACTGTTATGTTCTAAAACTTTACTTTTGAACTCTGATTCCCTTCTTTGTTCTGCCATATAAAAGTCAAAGATATACACTCTATTTAGAATTTTTCAATTCTAAACAATTTATAGAATATAAAAACCCAAACCCACTTAGTGCCCCTATAGGACATAGTAGAATTGCCCCATGAAGTTTCTAAGGCTATAAATTTTTCCTGCTACATCTTTCTCCCATGGAGTGGCTGGTAGGTTTGAACCACTGACCTTTCAGTTAGCAGCTGAATTCTTTAACCACCATGTCATCAGGTCTCCTTTTACAGTGAATGTGAACTCTGATTTTAAGTTTTATATTTGTCTTTGAATCCATACTTTAATGGAAACAGATATTTTTCCATATTTACCAACTTCTTTTTATCATAGACATGCAAGCTTTTCTAAATCCAAACTGTAACAAAGATACTTGAATAAAAAATAAAAATAAAATTGATTTTTCTTTGAACTAAACATATTTGTATTGAAATTGGCTATTTGGAGCACATGACAACAACCAGCACACACCTAGAAGTAACATTACTCAATTTTTGGCAAGGGGCTAAGAGAGAAATAAGCAGCTTATTGAATACTGAATCTAGAGTTTCACAGTGAAAACAACAAATCATAGAGGATAAAATGATGGACAATGCATTGTAGAGTTTCATAAAGTGTTAACCTGAAAAAACTTTGGAATATTGGAAAAATAATATTATGTTAATGATATGAAAAGAATGCTAATAATTTTTCACACAACCTAAATTACTTATTAAGATAACTCTCATACTGTATATTTATGGCAAGCAGAGCTTCATTAGTTTATCAAGCATATTTATAGGTTCTGAGATCATAACTTTATTAAATTCATTTATTAAACATTTATGTATTAAGTGCCTATTATATGGCAGGCACTGTTCTAGATGTGAAGATTTAGCAAAAAACAAACAGATAAAATTTCTACCTTCATGAAAGTAAAATTTTACCTTATAAATAAGTAGGTTTATACTTCAAATAGTAGGAGATATGTATCAAAAGGAAATAGAAAGATAGGGGGCTGAGAATGCCAGGAATGGGTAGGTTGATATAGGGTGACCAGGAAAATTGTCTCAGAGAACTCTGCCGTATGAGTGGAGATCTGAAGGAAATGAGAGATTGAATTATTTTGATCTCTGGGACAAGACAATTTCCAGCACAGGGAACAGTGGGTGCAAAGAACATGAGACTATAGTGCATTTGGTATGTTCAAAGAACAACAAGAAAGCCAGTACGAATGAAGCACAGTGAATAAAATTGGCATAGTGACTAAAACATTTGACTACTAACCAGAAGCCTGGCGGTTCAAACCCACTGGCCACTCCTCGAAAGGAAGGTTGGGCAATCTACTTCCATAGTGATACACTTGGGAAACTCAAGAAGGGGTCTCTAAACTCTACAGTGCATAACAACAACAAAGAGTGATAGGAGTTGAGAGGAGAGTAATGGCGGAGACACGATCATGCGGGGCATTTTAACACTGTTCCCATGGCTTTTTTGTTTTTTTTTCTCTCTCTCTTGTCCAGATGGGAAGCCACTTAAAGACATTGATTGAAGTACTGATATGATATGACTGTTTTGAAGAAGAATTGATAGGATATTCTAATAGATAGGACAGAGATTTGAGAGAAAATGCAGGATCAAAGATGACTGTAAAATTTCAGGTCTGACCAACTAGAAGGATGGAGATTAAATTAACTGTATTAGGAAAGACTTGACATCGATACTTAGTATAAAAAGACCAGACAAATAAAGCCAACTGATATTTAACAATGGAGAAAAGGAAATTCACGGGAGAAAGTATAATCTTCCCGTCAAATGGGGCTGAAACAACTAGACATCCAAAGGCAACAAATATGAATTTAGACATAGTTACATCTTTCAATGTTGTTGTTGTTGTTATGTGCCGTTGAGTCGGCCCTGACTCATAGAGACCCCTCCTTGGGTTTCCGAGGCAGTATCACTACGGAAGTAGATTGCCCCATCGTCCTTCGAGGAGTGGCTGGTGGGTTTGAACCACCAGCCTTCTGGTTAGCAGTCAAATGCCTTAGGCACTACGCTACCAGAGCTCCCAAACTTAATATAAGGTGCAAAACCATACAACTTCTGGAAGAAAACACAGGAATCTAGGTGATTTGGGGTTTGGGGATGGCCATTTAGAAACAACACCAGAAGCACAATTCATTTAAAAAAAAAGGAAAAAGAAAAAAAAGCCACTGATAAGTTCAACTTCATTAAAATTTAAATTTTCTGCTCTGTGAAAGACCATTTAAGAGAATGAAAAGATAAGCAACAGACTGGGAGAAAATATTTGCAAAATATTATCTTATAAAGGACTTATATCCAAAACATCAAAAAAAAAAAAAAAAACACTGCCATCGAATAGATTCCTATGCAGTGTGACCCCATAAGACAGAGTAGAACTGTGCTGTAATGTTTCCAAGGCTGTACATCTTTACAAAAGCAGACTGCCTCATCTTTCTCTCTTGGAGCAGTTGGTGGGTTCAAACTTCCAAACTGTTGGTTAGCACCCATATGCTTTAACCACTGAACCACCAGAGCTCCTCAAAATATGCAAAACTGAACATAAGAAAAATAAACAACCTGCTTACAAATTGGGCAAAAGATCTCAACAGAAAATTCACCAAAAAAGACATATAGATAGTAAATGTACATATGAAAAAAATGCTCAATATCATATTTGATTAGGAAATTGTAAATCAAAACAATAATGATGTACCACTACCTGCTTATTGATGTTGTTGTTGTTAGGTGCCATCAAGTTTGTTCCAACTCCTAGCAACCCTGTGTACAGCAGAACAAAACTCTGCCCAGTCCTGGGCCATCCTCAGAATTGTTGCTATGTTTAAGGCCATTATTGTAGCCACTATGTCCATCTACCTCGTTGAAGGTATTTCCCTTTTTTGTCTACCCTCTTCTTTCCAAGCAGGATGTATTTTTCTAGGGACTGGTCATCCTGATAAGATGACCCAAGTATAAGAAATGAAGTCTGGCCATTCTCACTTCTATGCAGCATTCTGGCTGTACTTTTAAAAGACAGATTTGTTTGTTTTTCTGACAGTCCATGTCATATTCAGTATTCTTTACCAACACCATAATTCAAAAGCATCAGTTCTTCTTTGGTCTTCTTATTCATTGTCTAGCTTTTGCATGCAGGTATGACCACTGAAAATACCATGGCTTGAGTCAGGTGAACCTTAGTCTTAAAAGTGACTTCTTTGTTCTTTATCACTTTAGTGAGGTCTTTTGCAGCAGATTTGCCCAAAGCATTATGACATTTGCTTTCTTGACTGCTGTTTTTGTGGCATTCATTGTGGATCCAAGTAAAATAAATCCTTGACAATGTCAATCTTTTCTCCATTTATCACGATGTTGCTTATTGGTCCAATTGTGAGGATTTTTGTTTTCTGTATGTTGAGGTGTAATTCATACTGAAGGCTGTAGTCTTTGATCTTCATCACTTCATCACTTGGCAATATAACTAATAATAAAGATGGAAAATGAATATATATAAATATATATTTATTGTTGCCTTGCACATTTCCTGGCACATAGTAGACAATCAATAATCAATATTTGTTTCTTCTCCATTTCTCCTATTTTAATTTTCTCTGAAGAGATAGAAATAGTTCAAACTTTAACCCTCAAGAACAGAGGTTGGCAAACTATAATCTATGGAGTGCCTAATATTTTTATAAATAAAGTTTTATTTTTAACACAGCCTTGTCCATTTTTTATATATCGTCTAGGGCTGTTTTTGCACTACAACAGCAGAGTTAAGTCGTTTCAACAGAGATGGTATGGCTGGAAAATTTTTAATAATTACCATCAGGGTCTTTACAGAAAAATTTTGCCAAACCTTACTCTACTAAAATCTAAGTATGTTGAATGACGCAACATTAGTTATTTGTAGTGAGTAGTGTTTACCATATATTTCCCTTCAGAATAAAAGCCAACATCCTTACAGTAGTCAATAATGACCAACATCACTTGCTCCTACCACCCTTGTGCTAATATCTCTCTGACCTCATTACTTTTTATTTTCCTACCATTCATTCCACTCCAGTCTCCTTGCTCTTTTTCAAATATTCAGAGACATTTTCTGTTGTGGGACCTGTGTGGTAATGAAAACCAACTTTAGCCTTTGTTCTTGATTCCTGAGAAGTTACCCTGGAGCAATGAAGAGCC
The DNA here is from genome assembly GCF_000298275.1 of Orycteropus afer afer. Taxonomy (NCBI): domain Eukaryota; kingdom Metazoa; phylum Chordata; class Mammalia; order Tubulidentata; family Orycteropodidae; genus Orycteropus; species Orycteropus afer. The sequence goes on from NW_006921599.1 coordinate 24,765,135, forward strand.
TTTATTTGAAACCTCCAGACCACACCTGAGGATTTATGCTAACAAGTGGGGAATGGTCAGACCAAAAAGACTCACCTAGTAGGTCAAATTAACTAATCTCAGAAGGCATTATTTAGCCTAACCAGTATATGCAGTGAAAGCTTAATTATGACAAGCTGATATAAAGCTCTGAGTGCAGAAGCTCAGAGAGCTTTCTGGTTAGCGAAAGACATTGATACACATAAAATGACAGCACACTTCTTTGGGATATGGAAGGTCTGTGTTAGGAATGCTCACAGACAACACCCTATGCATCTATTTTTTATGTTGATACTGATTTAAAATCTTTTTGCTATAACAAATCTGTAATCATAAGTATAGTATTTTCTGTGAGTTCTGTGAGTCATTCCAGCAAACTTTTGAACCCAAAGGAATAGTGGGAGCCAGCAAGTGCAAGTGAGGAAGTCCAGAGGAAGTCTCTGAATTTGTAGCTGGCACACTGAAGGGACCATGGGAAAAATGTTGAGTTTTAGCCAGCAAGTCACAAGCAAGGGTGTTGTGTAGCTATCCAACTTGAAGCTGGCATCTGCCTTTTTGGCTCTATGAAGATATGTTCTTTTTACTTCAGCTCTCAGAAGCTGCACAGTTCTGGATGGCTAGTGTTAGAGAAAAAACATGCTGTGGAGGTAGCTTTTCTCAGCAATGATTGAGAAGTGGAAAAGTGGGGATTTGATTAATCCTCACATTTGAGGATTGGATTTATGCCAACTCTTATCCTTGAAGGACCTTTCCTTGCAGATTCATTCTGACTGAAATTTCTTCCCTCAAATGGTCTGACGGCTCATCCCTTCTGTCCTTCAATTCTGTGCTCAAATCACCTTCTTCATAAAATCTACCTTGATCACTCTATTTTTATTAAATTGGGAAAGTTCTATAACGATAGCAAAGCTTTTTGAATTCCCAGATTTCTAGCACACATAATTTATTTTAAGCCCTTAACAAATTATAATAAATATACTATATATATTGATGCTCAGATTTTATCATCCCCAAATATAAATCTAGCCACTCCAAGCTGTTCAAATATGCCATATATTGCACAAAACCTAAATACTGCAAGTACTTTGGAACTTCTCAAATACAAGTTAATATTAGTGACAGAACGAATAAGATAGTTTTTCCTGGCTGCTTCTTCTAAATCTTATCTAAAGCAGCTCTAAAACATGATTTGGGATGGAACAAGAAAAGCTTGTGACAAACAAAGC
>NW_006921599.1:24767028-24771212 GCF_000298275.1 Orycteropus afer afer
ATTGCCCAGTTTCTGAAGAGTGGCTGGTGGATTTGAACCACCAGCCTTCTGGTTAGCAGTCAGACACTATGCCACCAGAGCTCCTATTTTAAAATAATTAGTTAATTAATTAAAAAGATTGCCAGGCCTTTCTTCTGGTGCACTCTGGTAGACTCAAACTTCTAGTCTTTCAACTTGCAGCCAATCATACTAACCATTTACATCACCCAGAGATCCCCTTTGTACTAAAATACTATTCTTTTCTATGATGCCTGACATAGTTGGCTTATACTAACAAGCTCTCCTCCTCAAAACTTACATCAGGAAAAGCATAACGCCAACCTCTATCTCTTTCCTGATTTCTATACATCCATTATCTTCTTCAACTAAATGTCAGTCTTATTCTATAAAGTGTAGAAATTGCCATGATGATTCTATTATGCCAGTTGAGGAATGACAAGAGGGGGGGATAGAAGATTGAGAAAAATAAATCATAAATTTGTTATTTCAGTTTGGACTTTAAATTCAGGAGGATGTTGTTAACGTCACCTGATTTCACCCAAATACCTATTACAGTCTCAGTCTCTCAAAATAATAGAGGGAAATTTATTGCTTTCATGAGTTCACTTTTCTTATGACCTCGTCTATTCTGTTTAAAATGTCTTTTAAATTATTCAGAAAAACATAAAAGATCCTGACCCATTTAAAAGAGAAAAACCATGATATCTTTACAATAGACAAACTAAAATTCAGAAGATAGTGAATAGGTTTTCTTCAGCTGTTCCACGTAAACGAACTTGACTTCTAGGGAGAGAAAGTGAAAAAGCAGTGAAGCTGGTTGCCAGGGTAACCATATCCTGATTGGAAAAGAGACGGTCATGGGGTTTGATATAATTGAAGCAAGGCTGCCTGTAGTTGTGTTCTCTTTCTTATTTGCTTAGAAACAAGGAGAAGACAAAGTTAAAAAAGGGTTGAAAATGTATTATTTAAAGCAGACCACAGAACAGAGCATAATGTACAGCAAGAGGTCAAGTATTATTTTTGATGAATTGCGTGGATACTTAAAATAATAATATAACAATACTTTATATTAATAAGCACACTGTAGTTTACAAACATCTCAGAGACTCTCCTATTCTTGCTGCCTCCTAAGTTACTAAATTTGCAAACATCTTTCATCCTTGCTCTCTGAGAGCTCTTCTACCTGGTCTGTGTCAAAGTGAAATCATTTATTCCGTTCTGATATTTTTCACATTTTCCTCCTCTCTTTTCATCCTCTTCCCATGTACCACACTCCAAAGCTATAGCTCTTCAAGTTGGATTTTGACAACAGATTTCTGGCAGGTTTCTTTGATTCCTCCCCAAATACAATCTCTCATCTATGTGCATTGAGAATCCCTGGGTGGCAAAAATGGTTTGTACTTGACTACTAACCTAACGGTTGGTGATTCAAACCCATTCAGTGGTGCCAAGGAAGAAAGGCCTGGTAATTAACTTCTGTAAAAATTACAGCAAGAAAACCTTATGAATAAGTTCTACTCTGTAACACATAGAGTTGCCATGAGTCAAAATTGACTTGATGAGAAAAGGTTTAGTTTTTCATTTTTTCTATTCCCATTAGGTTTATATTAGATTATATAACATGTATATAGAGTTTAGTTTAGTACCTGGGATGAATATATGTTAGTTGCTATTTGTATTATTCAGTTTAGCAAATATAGACATAATTTTTTAACAATATTACATTATCATTGCTTTGAAACATAGACAGAAGTTCTGAAAATGAAATGTTGTTGTTGTTATGTGCCATTGAGCCGGACCCGACTCATAGCGACCGCTCCTTGGGTTTCCAAGGCAGTATCACTACGGAAGTAGATTGCCCCATCTTCCTTCCGAGGAGTGGCTGGTGGATTTGAACCGCCAGCCTTCTGGTTAGCAGTCAAGTGCCTTAGGCACTATGCTACCAGAGCTCCCAATAGATTCCCTGAAATGTATGCATGCAAGCACAGACATCTTTCCCCCTTTATGAATGTGGTCCCATTGGCTTCCTCCTTTAAGCCAATAGAGTTCTGTCCAGAATTACAGGCTGTCAGTGATCAGTCTTGATTACCTATCCAGCTGTATCTCCCATTACTCACAACATATATCCCCATGCCAGTAATACTGGTTCCCTCAGTGTTTCCTACACATTTTCTCATTGTCTTCATTGCTTTGCTCTATCTTGAGTGGAATGAGCATCCTGTTCTCCTCTCTTCAAACCCATCCTACCTGTGAGGTGAACTTAAGTTGTCTCTTCCATGGAAACTTCCTTGACTTCAATCCATACTGATCTTGTCTTTTCTCCCTTCTATGATAAAAGTTCACAACCTATCTTAGACATAAAATAATAGTTTTTTTTTTTTTTATTTATACACTAGTAAGAGGGCACAGTGTACTTTTTAAATAACTGATGCTGTGCTGAACATTTGAGACTGAGGGTGAGTAAGTGAGTAAAGACTGAAAAGATAAATGAGGAGGTAGAGCTAAGGAGCTCTGGTAGCATAGTGGATCAGGCATTTGGCTGCTAACCAGAAGGACAACAGTTCAAACCCACCAGCTGCTCTGCAGTAGACATTTATAGCCTTGGAAATGCTATGAGTTGAAATTGATTTGATGGCAGTGAGAATTTGAGCTATTATTTGAATAAAGTTTTATGAACCATTACTGACTTAACTTATAGCTACATTAGGACAATGAGAACTCATTCTTTTATCACCTACTGTAAATATGGAGCTCCATATGGAATCAAATAGCAAGAAAGTATTAAAGATGTGTACATCCCAAAACGGAGCTCTGGTGGCATAGTGCCTAAGGCACTTGACTTCTAACCAGAAGGCTGGTGGTTCTAACCCACCAGCCACTCCTTGTAAGGAAGATGAAGCACTCTACTTCCATAGAGATACCACCTCAGAAACCCAAGGAGGGGTCACTGTGAGTCAGATTTGACTAAACAGCAGTGAGCGAGATGTGCCAAAAAACTAAGTATTTGATCTACAGCATATCATTTAAACCTCATGGTAATCCCATAAGATGCTATTATTATACTATTATATATATATATTAGTTCAGCAGTTAAGAAAACTGAGTGATAGAGAGTAACTTACACAATGTCATATCCTTAGTAACTGGTAGAGCCAGTACTAAACCCTAGGTAGTCTGACTTCAAAGTGTGTGCTTTTAGTCACCTCCTAGATCCTATTATGCAATTTTGCAGGATATACAAATGTAGCAAACTTCTTACTATATTGGGAGGTAGATGATTTACCCCCAAAATTTGGTCTTGATCTGGGATGGCAGCAACAAGAGCCTTCCTTTTTCAGCAGCCCTCAATGAGGGACAGGGAGTGAGAAGGGTCTGCTTGGCTGGGGAGACTATTTTATTACTGACATTGTTTAGAATTGCTTATTCATGGTGAGAATAAAAAATCAGACTTATTTGATAAATTTTATTATTGTTTATAAATTCTCTTAAAAAACACACTCCTTATTACCTGCTCAGTCCCCCTCCCAAAACTCCCCTGCCTCATATGTCACTACCCTTCTGCCCTTTTGATGCTAGAAGAGGTCAGGACATCAATACTGTGTCACGAGATCATATGAGCAAGCAAATCTGTATCTTCTTTACATGATACAGGAGAACCCTAGGGAGACATTAAAAAAAAAAAAAAAAAAAAACTAAAAACCTCACTGACATCAAGTCTATTTGGTCTCATAGCCACCCCCCTTGGGTTTCCGAGGCAGTAAATCTTTATGGAAGTAGATTGCCCAGTCTTCTGTCCAAGGAGTGGCTGGTGGGTTGAACTGCCAACCTTCAGGTTAGCAGTCAAATGCCTTAGGCACTATAGCACCAGAGATCCTAAGGGAGACATGTGAAATGAAAAGGACTCTAGTATGGACAACAATGAAAAGGTATAAAATTCTATATTGTTTAACGTGTATTGATTTTTGATTCATAGAGTTTATGGAGAGAGAATGTGAACATGCAACACCCCTCCCCAAAAGCCATGCACTGTTTCTGATCAAAAGTAATGAGTTGTGATCAAGTTGGATAAATCAGCAGCTAACTACATGCAGACTCTGGGTTAGGAATGTGTGACTTAGGGACAACTCCTACTTACCCTTTAATGTTAGGTAAATTTCCCCTCACTTTGAAATGACTGAATCAAC
>NW_006921599.1:24771399-24777866 GCF_000298275.1 Orycteropus afer afer
AGCTGGTGAGTTTGAACCTCCAGCCTTCTGGTAAGCAGGCAAATGCCTTAGGCACTAAGCCACCAGAGCTCCCTTCTTACTCTAAAGTAAGGAGAAATAAGAAATGCACGCACTTGTTCCCACTCACCTACAAATTGCACTGAAAGACTTAAAGACACAGCAATGGATCTGTTCACCTAAGGACTGCCTGTAATAAAAAAAAAAAAAAAAAAAAAAAAAACCACAACTCACTGTTTCCTTCAAGTTGGAAAATGCATCTACTTAAAGTACACAAACACTCTCCAAGAAACTGTCAATGGAATTATCAGTACGGCCTCTCAAGACTTGACCCATTGCCCAGGAGTCCACTGGATGACCTTGATCTCCCTGGTAAAACAATATCTTATACTGCATTAAGCATTTTCACATGCAGGCCAAGTAACATTCTTCATATTTGTTCATGGACGCAGGCTGCTTCTTATGATGCTGCTTTAGTTTTCTGTGTAATAACCTTTAAAAAGAGATTACATGCTTTCCTTCAAAATAAGAATACAGTGCCCATGAATTTTAACATAAGGCTTAGAATTGCCAACTTCGAGAGAGAGAAAAAATAACATTCATACTACATTAACTGAAATGTTTGACAAGTTTATTTTGATACAAACATTTCACATTTTTAATATTCTATCTACAAAGTAAGGAGCTATGGTGGCACAGTGGCTAAAACTCCCAGCTGCCAACACAAAGTTCAGCGATTCCAACCCATCAGTCGCTCTGCAGGAAAAAGATATGACAATCTGTTTTTGTAAATATTATAGCATAGGAAACCCTCTGGGGCAGTTCTACTCTGTCCTACAGGATCTATGGAATTAACTGGACATCTACTGTTGCGCTTTTTTATGCAAAATGGATGAGTAACCATCAAAAAAAAGCCGCATGTGTGTGTGTATGTGTGTGTGTGTGTGTATGTTTCTGGAATAAGATATTTTCTACCTTGCGGGGCATTTTGGGAATTTGAACTAATTGTCCATGGATATTTTACAGAAAGTGAATTTATCTCCCATTATCTAATCATCAGTAGATCTCCAGATTTACATAAGCAAAATGAAAAAGGTCTTCATTGTATCAGGAGCATTTTGCTGTGTTTTATTTCTTCCCAATCATTTTACTTACTGTTAATGAGCAATCTACATAGGGCTCTGAGCCTACATTTGACCATCTCTGTCTAGAAAAGCCAGGTTAATGTTGCATAAAAGCATAGCCAATCTGCTGGAAGAAGCAGAGGATTTGAGAAAACATAAGCAACGGGCATGGTTGAATTCATTTCTGAAGAAAGAAATCTTTCTTTAGAAATACACTTTTACTTTCTTGTTTAATCTTACATTTTTGCCCTAGCAAATTTTTTTATCATTAACCTGTATCAAAATATCAACAACAGACAAAGAAACATATCAATGCACCCCTACACACGCACACACACAAATAAAACATCCATAAAGCCTGAGCTTTCAATATCATTTAGCATAATTTTTCCTTATCAAGTTTAATTCTTTATCAGCATTTCTGAATGAAGCTTGTACAAAATAAAGATTTTATTTGCATGTTTTATTCCATATTGTTTCGGACAAGAGAACATGTGGGGGGAGGGTAGAAGTAAAATTGACTCCCAAGCTGAGGTATGACTGCCACCTAGTGTGACACATTGTAACCCAGAGGGGAAGGCAGAGACTATCTGTGAAACAATCTATTTGGAATTGCAAAGGTTAGAGGGAGGGAAGAGAGCTTGGAAAGAAAAAAACACCACACTTGTCTATTGCATTCATCATTAATGAATTCTTTTGCTAGAAGAGCTTTGGTATGTGATCAAACAATACAAAGCAGTCTATTTCTTCTAGCAGAATGGAAAAACCCTGGTCAAATCTCCAAGCAAGCTCTTTATGAGAAGGCACGTCCCATCTGTAAAGGTTGTTAAACAGCAGGAATGATTTATGCAAGGGAGGGATGTCCATATCCTTTGAAAACAATCCAGATAGCCATATGTCCACAGCTTTCTCTAAGGATGGTCACGTTTATACTGAGATAGGCTGATAGTGTTGATGGCATCTTAGGTTGCGTTTCAAGGCCTCTGATTATGAGATGAAAAATTTTGTTTTTTATGCCTATAAATGGTTCATAATATATTTGTTGCTGACAGAATTATTAAAGTGGTGAATATTCACTGGATTCTAAATGTAAGATTCTAATCACAAAACAGGAGCTCTGGTGACATAGTGCCTAAGGTATTTGACTGCTACCCAGAAGGCTGGCGGTTCAAACCCACCAGCCACTCCTCGGAAGGAAGGTTGGGCAATCTACTTCTGTAGTGATACCACCTCAGAAAGCCAAGGAGGGGTCTTTATGAGTTGGATCCAACTGGACAGCAGTGAGTTTGGTTCTGGTTTGGTTAATCACAAAACATCAGACGAAATACATGAGATGCTGGTCAAATATTTCTGTTTGTTTTTGCTTCACATAGCACCAAAGGGAAAAACAAGCACACAAATCAGTTGCCACCTAGTAACTTCCAACTTGTGGTGACCCCGTGTGTTGGAGAGTAGAAGTGTGCTCTGAAGGATTTTTAAGGCTGTGACCTTTTGGAAGCAGAACACCAGGCCTTTCTTCCAAGGCACCTCTGGGTGGTTTTGAGCTGCCAATTTTTTTGTTAATAGTTAGTGCTTAACCATTTGTGCCACCCAGGACTCCACACATGATACAAGAATGTACATTAAAAAGACAGAAGGACAAGGGATGAAACATCTTTCCATAACCCTCTGTAATTCTCTCCCTTTGTCAATTTTTTACCAGTTTTAGTAGAGATTCAATCAGGTATTAGCTGGTGCCTTTGTAGTCAATACTCAGAATCATTTCCTCTACTCAACACAGAGCCATCCTTTAATTCATTAACTACAACTTCTCTTTACTGGGCCCTCCTTACACACACACACACACACACCCCATCCTACAGGAGTTTGTAACCTTGTACAGTAAGGATTTTGATGCCCTGGTTATATTAAGAACTTATGACTCTAAAAGCTCAAAAGGCAGAAACCTGCAGGGATAATGAGAGCTAATTTGGAGAATCATACGTGTAAAATCTAAGCTCAGAGGAATTTTAAGTCATTACCTATGTCAAAGTAACCTAGAACTGCAGGGTTTTTTTGCTGGTTTCAAAAATGACCTGTGGCTCCAGGTATCTTGAATGAAAAAAAAAAAGCAATGCTGTCCCACACTGGCCACAGACACCCCAAAGGAGGAAATATATGCCAGCCATGCTCTAGGCAGAGAAAATGTATCTAGGAGGAAGGGTTGTCATCATAGCCCAGAGGGAAGTGAGGTTCATGCATATTTGATAAAATGCATAAGAGCTGGGGTATGACATAACTGTTTCTAAATATTCTTTATAGAGGTGTTATAAAGATTAAGGAGAGAGGCATAAATAGAACTGTAGGTTTTAGGATCATCAATGACCTGCCCTGTGTTTATATTCAATATCCTATGCAGTTAAATAAATATAAAGGCAAATCTATCAATTAATCATTAAATATAGATCATTTAACTGCAGGGTTAAAGTCGATCTGCCTCATCAGAGATCTGAGAATTGAAAATTGAGCTTCTCTGAAAAAAATGACACCCCCATTCTCCAGTGCTAAAGCCCAGAATTCCCTGCTTCCTCCCCTCATTTTTACTGCTGCTCTGTACTTGGTCATACGCATCTGACATGAATAATGCTACAACCTGGAGAAAACACAGCCCTCTGGTAAGGCACTCGCCCAGCTTTCCTAGGATTAATCACAGACTAAAACACTAAATAACATACTGATATATTAACTCCATTAAAATCTAATTCAGTGGCAATAACTTTTAGAAAGCCAACAAAGGGCTTATGAAGAACAAAGTGAGAAAAGACCATGAAAAAAAGTAAATCAATGCTATGACTGAAAGTAAATCAGAATTAAAGACATGAGTATGAATTAAAAGAGATCCAGGCTAGAGTCCCAAGTTTAGCTACAAACTGATGTATCCTTGCAAGTTTTATCCTTGAATCTATATATAAACAAACAAACAAAGTTGCCTTCCAGTTGATTCTGACTCTTGGCAACCCCTCGTGTGTCAGAGTAGAACTGTGCTCCATAAGGTTTTCAAAATTGGACTTTTTCGGAAGTAATGCCCCAGGCCTTTCTTCCAAGACACCTCTGAGTGGACTCGAACCACCAATTATTGGTTATCAGCAAGCACATTGACCTTTGGCATCACCCATGGATTCCTGAATCTATATATAAATAAATCTATAATATAAATAAATATATATATATATAAATTCCTGAATCTATATATAAATATAGAAATAATGTTGTTGAGAGGCTTTTGAAAGTTAGAACACCCAGCTCTTCAGAAGACTTAGACAGTGTAAAGTTGACAAGGATTTCCATTTCTGCTTTCAAAATCTCACACCCTATCAGTGTGACTTTGATAGTCTTCCTTCTGAACTTTAGTTACTTCATCTGTATGTGCGTAAATTTAAAATAGCTCTATCTTAGAAATATTATTATGAGATCCAGATGGTATTTCATAATTGAAAGTGTTTGGTAATAGCAACAGTATCGTATTGATAGCAGGTCACTGGGTCACTATATAGAGTATTTTAAAATGCTACCAAATTTCATTTTCAAGGAGCAGTTTATTTCTACATTCTTTTAGTTGACTGTATGGGAACTACTGTTTGTTCTGAGCTCTGAATTTGTCTAGAAATGTCATGATGTAAAATTGGAAGCATCATTCTGATACATGCAATGCTCAGTGCTGTTTACTAGAAGTAGACCACCAGCTTTAAGTACCAGAAAACTATATTTTTAATAAAACAAACAAATGAAAACCCCAATATTTTGTATAATTAAGTGCATCAGTTTTATCACTCAGTTTAGGGCCAAGTAAGCAATAGACTTACACAGGAGCAGGGGAAGTCTGGCATCTCTAATTTGAACTCACAAAAAGTAACTTCAAATATGCTTGGAGGAATTTCTTAAGATTTCTAGAGAAGGAAATAAATGGACTACATTGAATGGAGTAAGGTTTACCTTGGCCTTTATCTCATTTTCCAGTTCTCTCTTACTAATTCACTCACAAGGAGCTCTGGGGCACACTGGTTAAGACAATCAGCTCCAAACCAAAAGATAGGCAGTTTGAATACAACAGCCACTCTATGGGATAAAAATGAAACAGTCTGCTTCCATAAATATTTACAGCCTTGGAAACCCTATGCGGGCAGTTCTGTTCTATCCTATAGAGTTGCTATGAGTTGGGATCAACTCCATGTTGTTGTTGTTGTTATGTGTCATCGAGTCAGTGCCAACTCATAGCGACTCTTCTTTGGGTTTCTGAGGCAGTATCGCTACGGAAGGAGATTGCCCAACCTACCTTCGGTGGTGGTAGGTAATTCACTCACACTGCTTTAGATGTCCAGTGCTTTCATTATATTTGTTAAGGGTCAGAACTTCATAAAATTCTCTAACTTACTTTTTTAATCCAGCAAATAATTCAAAAGAGTCCGTTCTTGCAAAGGACGATAGTAAAAATTCTTCAAAATTGTGGAGTTTATAGGCAAATGGAAAAAGAGCATAAGCACAAAAAAAAATCTACAAAACTTTATGTGCTAATTAGTAATGTAGACTAAATTATAATACAATATCTGATGAGAGAAATTATCTCCAAGTAGGATGATCAGAGAAGAATTGTTGTTGTTTGTTGTTATGTGCCATCTTGTCAGACCCAACTCATAGTGACTCCTCCTTGGGTTTCCAAGGCAGTATAACTACAGAAGTAGATTGCCCCATCTTCCTTCTGAGGAGTGGCCGGTGGGTTTGAACCGCCAGCCTTTTGGTTAGCAGTCAAGTGCCTTAGGCACTATGCTACCAGAGCTCCCCAGAGAAGAATATTTCCTTTTAATGTGGCATTGAGGCAGGAGCTGTGGTGACACAGTGGTTAAGTGTTCAGCTGCTAACCAAATGGTCGATAGTTCAAACCCGCCAGCTGCTCCGTGGGAGTAAAGAACTGGATGGCAATATGCTCATTTCAAGATCACAGCCTAAGAAACTCTATGGGTTAGGTCTATTCTGTCCTGTAGGGTTATTATGAGGTAGAATCAACTTGATGGCACACAACGACAACAACATTGAGGCTGAACTTTATAAAATAAGAATTGGGACTTAAAGAAATGTTAGTAGTTTTTAGGCTAAGAAAACAGCATGGATAATCTAACAAGATCAGAAGGTATAGAATGATATTGTTGTTGTTGTTATGTGCCGTCGAGTCGGACCCAACTCATAGCGACCCCTACTTGGGTTTCCGAGGCAGTATCACTATGGAAGGAGATTGCCCCATCTTCTTTCCGAGGAGTGACTGGTGGATTTGAACCGCCAGCCTTCTGGTTAGCAGTCAAATAGAATGATATA
>NW_006921599.1:24779476-24780549 GCF_000298275.1 Orycteropus afer afer
TCACCTGGACTAATTAATTGCCTCTTCATTGCCCATTCTAGCTCTACTGTTGCTTTTCTACAATCAGTTCACTAAACAACAGCAAGAGTGTTTTTTGTTTTGTTTTTTTTTAGTGTAAATGAGACTGTATTTCCTCTGTTTCCATGCTCCAAAGTCAGCCTCCAAATCCTGACCACAGCTCTCCAGGCTGTTTTGATGTGGCTCCACCTACCTCTGTTTCCATCTCCTACCACCCTCAAGATTGCTCACAGTGACATAACCACAATGGCCTTCTTTCTGTTTCTCAGTTCAAAGCTCCTAGTGACCATAAAACTCTAACCATTGCCCCTCTGTCTTAAATGCTTTGTCATCTGACCTTTCTGAGGCTTGGCCTGTCCTGTAATTTCTAGTCTCAGTTCAAATGCTATTTCCATAGAAAGACCTTCTTTACTTCACATTTTCAAATAATTTCCTGTGCCACATCTCCTTCATACATACCACCTAGTTTTATTGTCTTTAAAGTATTTCTTGCTACTTACAATATTTTATTGATATAATTCATCAGTATCCTGATGCACTGTTTCCACCCCCAAGATACTAGAAACTAAACTGTGTGAGAGCCAGGCCCTTTGCTTTCTTGCTCTATCCTTAGGTGTTGATGAATAAACGGAAAAAAATAAAATAAAATAAAATAAAAATTAACTCACTGCTGTCGAGTTGATTCATCTCATAGTGACCCCTCCTTGGGTTTCCTAGGTGGTATCTCTACAGAAGTAGATTGCCCAATCTTCCTTCCAAGGAATGGCTGGTGGGTTTGAACTGCTAGCTTTCTTGTTAGCAGTCATCTCTTCCTTCATAGCACCTTTAAATATGACACGTGCACAGAGAACATCAGGGACCAGGGCAGGATCCAATAGCTTAGTCATGCTACTAAAGCTAGGACATATATTTAATAGGTGAATGATTGGATATAATATTAGAAGGAATCCACGTGAGCCAACCCATACCTGTCACCCAATCTCATTTTACAAATAAGGGCACACCCCAAGAAGATAAGACTAGATCTTTTCTTTCTGAATCCTAATTTAAGGCGT
>NW_006921599.1:24781679-24782647 GCF_000298275.1 Orycteropus afer afer
CACATATATAGGAGCTCTGGTGGAGTAATGCCTAAGGCCTTTGATTGCTAACCAGAGGATGGCATTTCAAACCCACCAACCATTCCTCCAAAGGAAGATTGGGCAATCTACTTCCGTAGAGATAACACCTCAGAAATCCAAGGATGGGTAGCTTTGAGTCAAATGGACTTGACGGCAGTGAGTTTTATGTGTGTATGTTATTGTTGTTGATGTTAGGTGCTGTGGAGTCATCTGTGACTCATAGTGACCCTATGTACAACAGAACAAAACAGTGCCCAGTCCTGTGCCAGCCCCAGGATCCCTGCTATGCCTGAGCCCATCATAGCAGTCACTATGTCAATCCATCTTTTGACGGCCTTGCCCTTTTCCATTGACTCTCCACTTTACCACGCATGATATCCTTCTCCAAGGAATGGTCCTTCTGACAATATGACCAAAGTAGGTGAGACAAAGTCTGGCCATTCTCAGTTCCAAGGAACATTCTGGCTACACTTCTTCCAGGAGAGATGTGTTAGTTGTTTTAGCACTCCATTTTACTTTCAGTATTCTTCGCCAACACCACAACTCAAAAGCATCGACTATTCTTTGGTCTTCATTATTCCTTGCCCAATTCTCACACACATACAAGGCGATTGAAATACCATGGCTTGGGTCAGGCACACCTTAGTCTTCAAGGAGATATCTTGGCTCTTCAGCACTTGAAAGAGGTCCTTTACAGTAGATTTGCCCAATGAAATACATAGTCTGATGTCTTGACTGCTGGTTCCATTGGCGTTGATTGTAGACCTAAGTAATATGAAGTCTTTGACAACTTCAATCTTTTCTTCATATCATGATGTTGCTTATTGGTCAAGTTGGGAAGATTTTTTGTTTTCTTTATGTTGAGGTGTAATTCATACTGCAGATTGTAGTTTTCAATTTTCATCAGTAGGTGCTTCAAGTCATCCTCACTTTCAACAAGCAAAGTT
>NW_006921599.1:24784622-24785662 GCF_000298275.1 Orycteropus afer afer
TCAATTACCTGGTGAAGGAGTAGTTTGTCTCCTTAACTGCCATCCCCTGTTTTCTCTTCCTGTTCTACTCAGAACACAAAGATTTCATACTATCTTAGAGATCCTTGCCACCAATTTCTTGTGATGTGTTGTCTGCAAGGATTTGATTGAAAAGTGCTTCTTCTGTTGCTCCTCCTGCCCTATCCCCCAGATCACTGGTAGTCTTGGTGCTTTTCTAACATTTTTAAAAAACTCAATCTTTCCTGCCAACTTCCAGTTACTCCCTAAAACTTTTTAATCCTGTACAATTCAAATTAAGTGTTATGGATTAAATTATGTTCCCCCAAAATAACCAAAATAATAATAATAATAATAATAAACTCACTGCCATTGAGTTGGATCTGACTCATAGCAACCCCTCCTTGGGTTTCTGTGGCAGTTATCACTGCAGAAGTAGATTTCCCAACCTTCCTTCCGAGTGGCTGGTGGGTTTGAACCACCAGCCTTCTGGTTAGCAGTCAAATTCCTCAGGCATTATGCTACCATAGGTATTGTAAATTCTAACCTCCATGACTGAGATGATAATTTCATTTAGGAATGAGTTGTCTTTTTAATGTTAATGAGGCAAGATAAATTGAGGGTGTATTTTGAGTTAATCTCTTTTTTCTTTTTAACTTTTTATTGTGATTTGGGTGAAAGTTTACAGAGCAAATCTGTTTTCCATTCAATAGTTCATACATATTTTGTTTTGTGACATTAATTGAAATCCCCACAATGCAACAACTCTCTTCCTACTTCCTCCCTATGTGATCTCTTTTGAGATTAAACAAACAAGCAGAAGGAGAGATAGGGGAAGAGAAATGCCAAGCCACATGAACACTGCCCAGCAGCAGAAGCTCAGAAGAGATAAGAACCTTCCTCCAGAGCTAACAGAAGCCTTTCTTCATCTAGAGCCTTATCCACTATGCCACCAGAGCTCCTTACACCCCTAGAGCTGGTGCTCTGAATTTGGACTTCTAGACTACTAAGACAAGATCTGTCCTGAAGTACAATGCTGTCAG
>NW_006921599.1:24792877-24793522 GCF_000298275.1 Orycteropus afer afer
TTCCTACTTCCGTAGTGATACTGCCTCAGAAACCCAAGGAGGGGTCACTATGAGTCGGGGCCGACTCGATGGCAAATAACAACAACAACAACAATATATAATAGTGCCTAAGGCACTTGACTGCTAACCAGAATACTGGTGATTTCAAACCCACCAACCTCTCCTAAGAAGGAAGGTTGGGCAATCTACTTCCATAGTGATATCACCTCAGAAACCCAAGGAGAGGTTGCTGTGAGTTGGGTCTGACTCCACAGCATGTAACAACAACAAAATACATAGTATCAATAGACTATCAAGCATAACTTCTAATCTACAAACAGCAGAAGATCAACTAGATGAATGGGACCTTCTCAATATTAAATTTTTACGTACTTTCAAAGACTTCTCCAAAAGAGTCAAAAGAGAACCTACAGATTAAGAAAAAATATTCAACAATGACACATTTGACAAGGGACTTATCTCTATAATTTATAGAAAGCTTCAACACCTCAATAACAAAAAGACAAATAATCTAATTAAAAAATGGTCAGAAGACATGAATAGACACTTCACCAAAGAGGATATTCAGGCAGCCAACAAACATATGAAGAAATGCTCACAATCGTTAGCCATTGTTGTTGTTGTTATTTGATGTTGAGTTGAACC
>NW_006921599.1:24793622-24796910 GCF_000298275.1 Orycteropus afer afer
ATACATTTGTGATATTTCTGTTACAGCAATGCTAGATAACTAAGACACTAATCCAGTGAGAGAAAGTGCCAGACCTGATCTGGCAGCTTGAGCTAGGAATGTCAGAGTGGGGAAGATGATAAAATTGCCTGCCACAGAGAAGGGGAGACGTGGCCAAGCTTAGCGCCACAATAAGATTATTTAATGTAAAGAAATAGGCAGGACACACTCCAGCACTCCTGAGTGCACATGACATGGAGGTGATTTGTTCAAAAAGAGAAATGATTACTATTATTAATGTGCACACTCTGAAGGTGGCTGTGTTTGGGAAGACATGAAGGTAAGGAAAAGAAATTCTCCTATGTCCCCTTAGACCACTTTGTGGTTTTCTCTGTTATTCAGGGTTATAGAAGTCTCTTACACCTCAGGAGCTACACCTCCATGCTGTGGAAGGAAGAGGAATGACTGCTCCCAGTACAGAAGCAGTTGAATTAAGTTCATATCAGGCTGATCAAAAAGCAAAAAGGGGTTTCTTGTGCTCTCAGCTTCTCTCTGGTAAGGAGTGGTACGCTGAGCAAAGCATGGGGTTTCAAGTTACATATGGATTGGAGTATTGTGAAAATATTTCAATCATCTTTTCCTTAAGTCAGTCATATCCTGTCTTTGTTCTAATCAAATGAGTTTCCCTATTCAAGATATAAGGAGATCTTGTGGCACAGTGCCTAATTCATTTGATTGCTAACCAGAAGGCTGATGGTTCAAACTCACCAGCAGCTCCATAGAAGAAATATGGAGCAATCTACTACCACAAATATTTACCTCTTTGAAAATGCAGTGGGGGTTGCTACAAATTGGAATTGATTCTATGGCAATGAGTTCAGTTTTTGGTTTATTCAAGACCTATAGAGAAAAGATTGAAGTTGTCAGGGATTTCATTTTACTTCAATACCCATGGAAGCAGCAATTAAGAGATTAGATTATGTATTACACTGTGCAAATGTGTTGCAAAAAACCTCTTTAAAGTGTTAAAGAGCAAAGATGACACTAAGGTGTACCTAACACAAGCCATGATATTTTCAATAGCTTGAGATACATGTGAAAGCTGGACAATGAATAAGGAAGATTATAGATGGATTGATGGATTTGAATTGTGGTGTTGGTGATGAATTCTGAAAATACCGTGGACTGTCAGGACAAATAAATCTGTCTTAGAAGAAGTTCAGCAAGAACACACCTTAAGAGCAAGAATGACCAGACTTGATCTCATGTACTTTGGTCATGTCAGAAGAGACTGGTCCATGGAGAAGGATATCATGCTTGGTAAAGTAGATGGTCAGCCAAAAGGGTGAAGAACTGCAATGAGTTGGACTGATACAGGGACTACAAAGATGGGCTCAAGCATAGCAAGCATCATGAGGAAGGCACAGGGCTGGGCAGTGTTTCATTCTCTTATTGTACATACATTCACTATGAGTCAGAGCTGACTCAACAGCACCTACCAACAATAACAACAATTCAAGATATTGGCACAAATGACTTTTATTCAACTACTAACCTAAAAGTCAGAGATTCAGATCCACCCAGCACCACTGTGGAACAAAGGCCTGGTGATCTGCTTCCATAAAGATTAAACCAAAAGAACCGAACTCACTGTCGTCGAGTCAGTCCAAACTCACAGTGACCCCTCTTTGGATTTCCAAAGAAGTATCTCTACAGAAGTAGATTACCCAATCTTCCTCCCAAGGAGTGGCTGGTGAGTTTGCAGCAAAATGAGATTGGTTGATACATAAATGGATAATGACAGACTGAATGCTGGGAACTGGACTGTTAGGCACCACAGGAATATTGAACTTAAATAAAAATCCAGCCAGCTTTTTCTTTCCCATCAACAGAGGCAAATCAACTAGTAACTAGATCGTTATATTAAATCACACATTTCAAGTATGTTTTCTTCTTCTCTTACAAAGAAAGTGTGGCCACAGTTTTAACAACCACCTGGGCTAAAAATAATGTAGCTTCATGAATAATGTGAATCCCTTTTCCTCAAAATTTTGGTCTTGTAGCAATACAATAATACTTTTCTTTTTTTAATGGAAAAATTCAAGTATATCCTAAGGTGCAAAAATTGTGATCAAAAATGATTATAAAACTGATATTATTATACTATAGCTTTAAAGAAGTAAATTTCAACACCATTATGTAATATACAAGAATTAGCCATAGGTAATTTAAAAATATTTTTCCTTTTGACCTGCAGTTAATATTTTTCAGTGTAGGCACAAACCTCAAAGGAACTAAGTGTGTGCTGCTTCATATTTATGCATTAAACAAAGGATCCAACCACTTGGCCACTGAGGTCAACATAAAAACAAAATATGACACAGTACATTAGCAATTATTACACATTCTGGAACCAGCCATTGATGAGTTTTGATCAATACCCATACATGAGATAATTAATGTTGTCATCTTGAATTGTTCTCCAAACATAGGTTTATTTCTGGGAAAAACAAATCATGCTGACTTTGTGCAAGTAGCAGGGGAAATCCTGAATATATGAAAATAAAAAAAGAAAGCTACCATGACAAAAGATGCATGGTATTCTACAAGTCATCCTTGGTTTTAAGTGTTTCTGTAGAAGGACATTGATCTTAAGAAATAAGCAAGAAACACTATCTTATCATACAGGTCACTGGGTGGCACAAATAACTTGCACTTAGCTACCAACCAAAAGATTGACAATGTGAACCCACCCACAGGTACCATGGAAGAAAAGCCTGGTAACTTGCTTTATCTACTTCCATTAATATTAAGCCAAGGAAACCCTATAGAGAAGTTCTACTCTACATACGGGTTGTTTTGAGTCCAAATCAAATTGACAATAACAAGTTTTGGGGTTTGGTGCTATCTTATCATAATAACATTTTATTCCTCATAATCAGGAAACAATGAAACACACCACATAATATATGGAGACTCTTCCTTCACAAAGTCAGTAAGACAGTCTATGAGAACTCCAAAGACTAATTGGTGAAACTTTCAAGGCATTCAACCAGACTGATGTAAGACATTTGCTGAATAAATAACATGGAACAAATCAAACTCAACCCATAGTTACTGAGCATTCACTAAACACCAAAAACACACAAATTGAGCCTTAAAAACAAAATGACAACATGTCACCCAAGAAAAATATTTAACCTTACATAAATCCATCTCCTCGGAAGGAAGGTTGGGCAATCCTACTTCCGTAGTGATACTGCCTCGGAAACCCAAGGAGGGGTCGCTATGAGTCGGGGCCGACTCGAC
>NW_006921599.1:24801955-24805776 GCF_000298275.1 Orycteropus afer afer
AATGGTCTTGAGCCTATGGCACGCTTGGACCCTGCATGTAGCCATGTTATTCCTCAACAGCCTGCTATGCTCTGCTGACATTGGGACTTAAAATGGTCTTAAGTTAATGGTCTGCTATATGGTTTGGTAACATCGGGACAGTGCCTCTTTATTTGTGAACCTTGGGGCTTCTCAGCCTCAGCAGCCAGAAGCTGTCTGAGTGAAGAAATGCCTCCAGCTCCAGCGGGCCGGCAACAGGAGACAGAGCTGGACCCCAAGCTTGAGGCGCTTTCACCCAGCCCCTAGAGCCTGGCCCTTGAACTTGGACTTAAAGCTTCCAAATTGTAAGAATAAACCCCTGTTTATTGAGGCCATCCCATGTGTGGTATATTCTCATCAGAGCGGCAGTACGTCACCAGAACACCCATGTTCATCGCAGCACTATTTACAATAGCAAAAAGATGGAAACAACCTAGGTGCCCATCAACAGAAGAATGGATAACCAAACTATGGCACATACACACAATGGAATACTACACAACCCTAAAGAATATTGTAGAATCTACAAAACACCACATAATGTTGATGAACTTGGAGGACATTACACTGAGTGAAATAAGTCAATCACAGAAGGACAAATATTGTTTTAGTCCACTAATGTAATGCATTGTCAGTGAAGGCAAACATGGCTATATGGGTGGACAGGCCGAACTATTAAGTATGTCTATGGAGGGGTAGTGTGCCCATTACTATGTATGGGGTTGGAAAACAAAGTTTCTACAAGTGTATTTGTATGTTCTGTAAGAATTCCCAGGTATATGATAGAGATGACAAGTGACAAGGTTGTAGTCACTTCTTGGCCACAGCGAGCTACCAAGAGGGAGTAAGTAGTTGGACTTGTGGGCTTGGGACCAGAGTTGCAGGAGACAACAAGTTCAATTGGCATAACATACTACACAAAAACATTGTTCCACGTGCTACTTTGGCAAGTAGTGACTGGGATTGTAAAAGCTTGCAAGCGGCCATCTGGATGCAATGATGGGTCTCTCTCCTCGTCTAGAGCAAACAAGAATGAAGAAAACCAAAGACCCACGGAAACAATAATTGCAAGCGACTGGTATAGCATGCAATCCGCAGCCTATACGACTACAAAACCAGAAGAATTAGATGGTGCCCAGCTACCACTGTCAACCATTCAGAGGGGAATCTATGTAGAAGATCCTTGATACAGTGAAAGAACAATGTGGAACAAAACTGAAAATTATTGGGGAAAAAATGTGGGGGGACCAGGTTTGTTGGTCTGATAGAGCCTAATGGAACCCCTGAAGAGTATGGCCTCTAGCTGCCCCTCAGGTCTGGAATTGAACCCACTCCTGTGGCTCCCAGCTTAACAAAAGACAAGCATATGATGTGAACATTTACACTAGGTAGATGTACTCCTTGCAGAGAACAATCATGGAAGAATATAAGCGCTTATATAAGAATATAAGCTTGGGGGGCAGGAATGCATGGGAGGGAAGGACACAGGGAACTATAAGGAGAAAATGGAAAGGAAATTGTTGCATTGTAGGAAATGCAGTTAATGTCATGAGACAAGGTGTATGTGAGTTGCTGTATGGAAAGTGAATTTGCTCTGTAAACTTTCACCCAAATCACAATAAAAATTTAAAAAGGAAATAAATAAACAAATGGACACACTGCAAAAAAAAATGTATCAACCCATGTCACTTTAATTTTGTATATTTCAGTGTACATAAATTGTATTTCAATACAATGTATTTAAAAAAAACTAAATGGGCAAAGTAATATAGAAAGAACATGAACATCTTTATAAAATGGGCAACTCTAGTCTCATCAAACTTTTGAGACACAGTCCACTTCACTGTAGAAACAGCTGAAGAATAATCAAATGATCACAGAAGGATTATGGAGAGTCCATTATGTGTTTTAAAACCTGTACTGTGAAAATGTTAATTCAGTATGAAAATCTTCCCAATTAGCCATTTCAGTAAAATGTCAAATTAACACATCTATTACTGTAGAAATTGCCACGATTACAATTTCATAAAACACAAATTCATTATTGCAAATAAGGTTAATGTGGAAAAATGCTATAAAAGGTAAAGAAAAAAATTAAACTTTGTAACATGTTAATGAGTTCTCCCAAAAAGTAGGTCATTTTAACTCTGATTTGCCATTGCTCTGAAACTAACCTGGGAAGAAACATGGAGTAATAATATGTAAAACATGCAAACAAACTCTGATTTGTAAAGTCATTTAGACTCATAAACCTCTATGCATATTCTATAAAATAATTCTTTCAGCAACAACAACAACAACAAAAAATTATTACAGCCCAGTACCTAGAATTGAGAATGGAAACTTATCATACCTTCTCTGCATTGAGGTTACATCACAATAAGTAACCACATCCTCCTCCCATTCTCTCAATTATCTTGTTATTTTATCATCTATTAACACTAAATTGGAGTCCTTGGGTGGTGTAAATCGTTAAATGCTACACTAAAAGCCAGACTGATGGATCGAATCCACCAAGAGGTGCCTCAGAAGACAAGCCTGACTGTCTGCTTTCTAAAGATCACAGCCTTGAGAACCCAGTGGAGCAGTTCTATTCGTCACCTATTGCTCGCAATGAGTAGACACTGGCTCAGTAGGAATTAACAACCACATTGGTTTCTAATATGAAACCCTAATAAATTCTTCCTATCTTTTTCCTCAGAGATTTGAAATACCATTTTTAATCATGTCCTATAGTACTGTATTTGGATTTATTTCTTGATTTTTTGTTTCATTCAATGATCTAATTTTGCAACTGCACTATCCTGTTTTAATGATCAGAGCTTTATAATGTTTCACTGCCTGGTAGGGCTAACCAAAATCCACTGCCATGGAGTTGATTTTGACCTATAGCAACATTGTAGAACAGCCCCATAAGTTTCCAGGGCTGTGACCTTTATGAGAGCAGACTTCAGTGCAGCTTAGACTTCTTCTTCCAATACTATCAGTTCTTGATATACTACCTCTTGAAATAGTTGAATGTCAATTGATTCTTTCTAGTAGAGTGACTAGGTATTCCTTCCATCTTCTTTCTTTCTTTATTTTTTTGCGGCCCAATCTCCCTGATACACATTAATGGCAGCACCACACTCTGGAACTGAGTTGGTGAAAATCTGAGTCTTTGGAACCTTGGATGCTGTGGCCATATGCTTCGAGATCCAGGAGACTGTGGCTCCACCCTTTGAAACCAAGAAGGCCCTGCTTCCCTGCTACTTCTTCTTCTTCTTCTTCTTCTTCTTCTTTTTAATTTTAAGAGTTTGTTTTACATTCAACATTATGTGTACATTCAGTTTCACTCCCAATTTACCATGCTAACCCTAACCCAGTCTCCTCCCCCCTGCCCAGTAACCCTCCCCCTGTGCCCCTCATAGTTATACACTGCTGTTTGTCCTGCATTTCCTCCATGTAAATGTTGCCCCTCTGGTGCCCTGTGGTCAATTGCTCCAAGGGATGCATTTCCATAGAGTATGTGGATGTGTCACCCTGGGTTGAGTGGTCTGCATGTACATCTTGTCTACTATTGGGCTGGGAGCCAGACCTTGAGAGTGAGCTTTATTCCAGGCCCAGAATGTATCCCAGGACCAAAGTATTGGGGGAGTCTCACAAGACTCCATCTGACAAGTAATTCTGGTCATTATTGAGTTTTTGGATTTTATTTCACATTTTTCCTCCCATTCTATCCAGAATTTCCAGATTTGATCTTTCCTGAGTGATTGGCATTGATGGGCAGGCACCATCTACTTCTTCTGGTCTCAAGGGCCATC
>NW_006921599.1:24805876-24808868 GCF_000298275.1 Orycteropus afer afer
TAATGTTCTCAGTGGCTAGGAGGTGACATAGTGGGTAAGACATTTGGCTGATAACCAGAAGGTCAGTTGTTCAACCCCACCAGCCGTTCCTCAGGAGGAAGATGAGGCAATCTATTTCTGTAAAGATTATCAGCCTTGGAAATGCAATGGGGGTAATTATGAGTCAGAATTGACTTGATGGCAGTGAGTTTTTTAATGATCTTTCAGAAGTAGTTGTCTTCTTCTGGGTCACCTGTGGGTGGATTAGAACTGCCAGAACCATTAATCTTTCCATTAGTAGCTGAACACTTAATGGTTTCTAACACTCAGGAAATCCTGTGTTTCACTTCAGGTAATTTAAATACCTGCATAGCCTCTCTACTGAAATAATTTTTAAAAAAGTTTTTAACGAAAAATTCTTTATCCAATTGACAAAGATGTAACTTTTACTGTTGGAATACTGTGTGCTCTATGAACTCAAAATAGACATTAGGATTATCAAATACTTATATCTGATTTATAAATAATAACCTATTATTGAAAATAAATGTGTTATTATTCCCCTACCTGCTTCTGTAGTTTCATGACTCCTGCAGACTCCATAAATGTCTACTGTATTTTCACTGACATGATTCAGATTAATGAAATTGCCTGTGGAAGAAAGTAAGAGAAACAATGGTGGAACAAAGAATATTTTAGTTGAGATAATACTTTCTTTAATAGTATATTCATTAGAATATTAATCATTCACATTATAAGTGAAACAAATCATTACTTATGTAAGATACAAAAGTTTGTTAAGTAGAAGCAATAAAAAATCATATAAACTGCTTGCAATAGAAAAAAATAAAGTTGATATCACTATGTCCACTATATTAGGCAATGATTGTATGATTTTGATTGAAGTCCATTCAAATTTATAAAACATAGTTCTGTGAAATCTGAGATTATACTACTCAATTCAGCCTGCCATCATAGCCATTAAGAATACAGATTATCCTTGCCAATATATTAAAGAAGTCAACAACAATCTTTTACATAAAATGAATTGTTTTATAAGACTCAGAACATGACAATTATTTTTCTATTAAAGGCACAGGTCAATAATTTGAAGACCATTATCCACTTTGAGATTATGCTGCAGTAGCAGAAATTATTTGTCTTGGCCATTACCCTATTTCTAACTGAGGTTATTAATCTTTCATTTACCCTTCTCTATTGCATAAATGGTGGCTACAAGGATGGGCTCAAGCATAGCTGCACTTGTGAGGGTGGCTCAGGCCCCAGAAGTGTTTCCTTCTATCATCCATAGGGTCACTATGAGTCAGAACTGACTTGACAGCACCCAATAACAACTGGTTTAGGTTCATTTCTGAATGTTCATTTACCCAAGTCTTATGCTGATAACTCAGAAGGAAGGTTGGGCAATCCTACTTCCGTAGTGATACTGCCTCGGAAACCCAAGGTGGGGTCGCTATGAGTCGGGCCGACTTGACGGCAAACAACAACAACAACAAATATGCTGATAAGGATCTCTGGTGATGTAGTGGTTAAGGCATTTGGCTGCTGACCAAAAGATTGGTGGTTTGAACCTAGTAACTGCTCTGTGAAAAGAAAGATGAGTCAGACTGCTTGCATAAAGATGTACAACCTTGGAAACTCATTGGGGATTGCTATGAGCTGGAATCAGCTTGATGACAGTGGGTTTTTGGAGTTTTATTGCATAAATAAATGTGTTATTTCAAACATGTAAGATACTCCTTTTAAGCTTTTGATTAGAACACATGCAAATAGTACTTCTCAAATATTGCTCCTCATTTGTAGTATTAATCACTTTTCAAGTTATCTTTTTACCAAACGGATGATCTTGGTATGGGTTGCTGAAAATCTGAAGACTTTAAAGGAAAACAATAACATGGGATGGTTATGATCTGATTTAATACTATGTTAAAGATAAAGGTACAAAATAGCATAAACTATAACTACATTAAACAGAGCTATCCAAAAACCAAAAACCAAACTCACTGCTATTGAGTCAGATGTGACTCATAACGACTCCTCCTTGGGTTTCCAAGGTGGTATCACTACAGAAGTAGATTGCCTATCTTCCTCCTGAGGAGCAGCTGGTGGGTTTGAACTGCCAACCTGCTGGTTGTTAAGAAGAACACCTTAGGCACTGAAACACCACCATAGTCATAAAAAAATGCTTGAAATATATATAAGAACTTCACCAGAGAATGTGCTAAGGTGATGAAACTATATAGTTTCCTCTTTCTTCTTTCTGTTTTTCAGTATTACCAGGTTTTTCTTATTTAGAATCTATAACTTTTACACATGAATCCTCTTTTATGAAAAAAATAAAGTATATAATATATTAAGTAAATGTTATTTATATTTATTTATGTATGTATACAAGTAGCCTTGGCGGCACAGTGTTGAAGCTTTCAGCTGCTAACTGAAAGGTCTGTGGTTCAACCCCACCAGCTACTCCACAGAAGAAAGATATGGTAGTCTGCTCTGTAAAGATAACAGCCCTGAAAATCCTATGATGCAGTTCTACGCTGTCCTACGGAGTAGGTTGCTATGAGTTGAAATAGATTCAATAGCACTGAGTGTATACAAATGTATTAGTAAACATTTTTATGCCTAAAGCATTGTGAATTAATTTCAGTTTTAGTAGCTTTTGAGTGATTTACTTTTAACCCTAATAAATGTTTTTACTTAAAGTAACTATTTAAGGGGTTGGTTAAGCATTTTAAATGGGAAGAACAACATAATACTTCATCGAATTCAACAAACAAGAGAGTTTCAAAAGTCCTGAATGTCAAAGCCAAATGACAAGAATAAAAATATCTAAATTTGTTCTCAAAACCAAATCATCATAGAAAAAATCAACAAGACTAGAAGTTGGTTTTTTGAAAAGGTTAATAAAGTTGAAAGACCACTGACACATTTAACAAAGGAGTATAGGAAGAGACGACAAATAGCACAAATAAGAAATGAAATAGATGAC
>NW_006921599.1:24808968-24812490 GCF_000298275.1 Orycteropus afer afer
GGTATTATCAATAACCTCATATGCAAGAAAAAGTGGACACTGAATAAGGAAGACAGAAAAAATGATGCATTTGAATTATGGAGTTGGCAAAGAGTAGTGAATATAACACACACTGCCAGAAAAATGATCAAATCTGTTTTGTATGAACCACAGCCAGCCTGCTCCTTAGAAGCAAGAATAGCCAGACTTCATCTCATGTATTTTGGACATATTATCAGGAAGGACCAGTCCCTGTAGAAGGACATCATGCCTATAAACTAGAGGGTCAGCCAAAGAAGAAGACTCTCAGATGGATTAACACAGTGGCTGCAACAATGAGTTCAAACATAGCAATGATTACGCAGATGTCATGTGACCAGCATTTCATTCTGTTCTACATTGAGTCACCATGAATCAGAATTGACTCGACAGTATGTAACAAGACAACATCAACAATCATTGCATTCATTTCCAAGCATCATTCAAGATTCTGCTTACTTGAAAACAGAAAAAGAATAAAATTAATCTGTATTAAAAAACCACAATACAGAAGCCAAAAAGCATGCTTTCTCATGAAACTTTCCTTTCGGGTTCTGTCAGGAACACAAAATGAGCACGAAAAATTTCAAAATGGGAGAAAGCAAAAGAACAATATAAATGAATTTACAAAACTACTGAATTGAAAGGTTAATGAAATCCTTTCAATTACAAAATTACTTATCTTGGAGATGAAAAGAATTTCAGATTCTGAGCATCATGGCTAAGAAATTTCTTTTTCCCTGGACCTTTACCAGGTCATCAACAGACAACTGTGGCATAGTGCCTAAGGCATTTGACGGCTAACCAGAAGTCTGGTGATTCAAACCCACCAGCCACTCCTCAGAAGGAAGATTGGGCAATCTACTTCTGTAGTGATAACCGCCTTGGAAACCCAAGGAAGGGTCAGTCACTATGAGTTGGGTCCAAGTCGATGGCAGTGGGTTTTTTGAGTTTGTAGAACCTTTACCAGGTCATCAACAGGCAACGGGTTTAACTAAGTAGATTCCAGTGGCTGTGATAAATGAAGGTATTATAAGTTTCACCTACCTTATCAAAGTCCCAATTTAAAAATAGTCTTAAAGAATTAGAATTTCAGAACAGATAGTTGGAGAATTGTTGAATTAATCAAATTGTGAAGCTCAATATATGGATACAGTTCAGGAACACTTGTCCCAATATTTCATATGGATAATGCAGACATAATATAATGCTCTGTGTTACTCACCAATGACAAATTCATCAAGAACATCTGTTTTGCCAGTATGGAAAAAATTAGAAAATAGAAATGAAACTGACCTTCTATGTCTTTCATCTGTAAGAAAACATGGGAATATTGCCCTTTGTTAAGAGCTGGTGTGAGAAATGGTGATCTCTTTTTAGTACTAATGATACTAGAACAGCTTGCCTATATTCACCTTGGAAATCTGGCTGGGATCTTCTTCCCCATAGATCACCTCCTTTTATCACTATTTCGTTAATGAAAAGAGGACATATACTGAATAAAAACAAGCACAAAAGGTAGTTTTCAGGATGGATTGGAAAATTCCCAGATTAGATGGTACACTGCATTTTCATTTCCTCATTACATACTTAAGATCCTTATATTTAAACATTTTACAGCTTCCTCCTTTACAGTCCTCTCTGTTTTAGTGGTTAAGTACCTTGAAGCTAAGATCTTACATTAAAGTAGAATCTAATTAGGCCTTTCAATTCAGAGAGAATGCTGAATTCCTTAGTGCCATTATAGAAATGTACAGGAAAACCTTTTTTTTCAGCTTTCTGTGGTGAAAATAGCAGTTATCTTCAAGGAAGGAAAAAAAAAAAAAAAGGAAAAGACGTGAATTATCCCACCTCAATTTAAGCCGAAGGCACAGACAGATGACCCTGTCTCTTTGTCCTTCCACATAAGAAGGAAGGTGCTTTTCAAATTTCAAGGCAGTGTGACTGGGAGTGGGGATGTGGAGAGAAAGCGCTGTTGCTGCTTTTAAACCCTTAAATACACTGACTCTAAAATGCCTTCACATTGAAAGCATGAAAATTGCAGTAACTGCTTCAATCAGTAAGTAGTTTAAATATAATTTCTGGCACAGTATGTAGTTTTAGAAAAGTAAAGTATAAAATTCTAAATATCCTTGCCAGTGTGTATCCATGAAAGCAATGTCATTAGCTATTAACTAGGATTCACATTACTTCCTAACTTACATTTGGCATCTAGCTAGCTTTGAGAAAGAGGGTAGAACAATCTTGTAACAGAAATGTTAGCATTAATATCAAATGAATCATGTCAACGTTACTACCAGTAGTGGAAAGAATTGGGAATTAAAAGAGGTTTTTTTTAAAAAAAAAGAAAAGAAACCCCAAAAAGGTTAAATCAGGAAGGGCTTACATTCAGGGCTTTGAAATGGTTCTTTCTAGTTCAACACCGTGCTGAGAATTTGCATTTCTACCCCAGATATACTGAATCATCCAACAAAAAATACCAAACTCACTGCCACTGAGTCAATTACGACTCATAGCAACTCTCTACTGGGTTTCCAAGGTGGTAAATCTTTATGGAAATAGATTGTCTCCTCTCCCTTCTATGAAGTGGATAGTGGATTTGAACTACCAAACTTCTGGTTAGCAGTCATACGCTTTAGGTACTGCACCATATGAATTCCTGAGGCCCTACATTGTGCAAATAGTTAACATGCTCAGCTGCTAATTGAAAGGTTGGACATTTAAGGGCACTCAGAAATGCCTTGAAAGAAAGGCCAGGTGATCTATTTCTAATAAATCAGTCAGTGAAAACCTATGGAGTACAGTTCTACGGTGATGCTCTTAGTGTCATCATGAACCAAAATTGACTTAATAGCAGCATCCTTCATATCTCACATAAAGAAACAAACAAACAAAAACACAAACTCACTGCCATTGAGTCAGTTCTGACTCATATCAACCCCCTTTGAGTTTCCAAGGCAGTAAATCTTTCCAGAGCTAGATCACCCATCTTCCTTCTGTGGAGCGGCTGGTGAGTTCGAACCACCAACTTTCTGGTTATCAGTTAAATGCCTTAGGCACTGCACCACCAGAGCTCCTTATATCTCACATGTATAAGACTAATACTGATAAAAGTGATTTCTATTTCTGGTTACCTACTAAAGTGCCAACATGATATGAGGATAGCATAAAATGTACTTGGTCCAAAGATTTGGAATTACTTTATGCTTACTGGAGTTTTTATTTAGAGAGATTTGCACAAGTTCAATATTTTTACATAAGTAAGACATAATATTGATAAACAGGAAATCAATTTCTTACAATAATTAACCACACTGAACCTAAAAGTGCTTCTCAAATTGTGGTTGCCACCTTCACTATTGCTATTGATATGAGATTGGGTAAATGTCATTTTCATCTATTCACTTTCTTCTACACCTCTACGTGATATAATTTCTGATGCTACTAGGAAAGAGGATTGGGCTAGGTAGGATTGATGTAGTGATTAACAAAACCAAGAGGAGG
>NW_006921599.1:24812805-24816715 GCF_000298275.1 Orycteropus afer afer
GGATTTGAACTGCCAGCCTTCTGGTTAGCAGTCAAGTGCCTTAGGCACTATGCTACCAGAGCTCCAGGTTTAGTGATAAATACTAGTAATTGTGTATACTGTATTTTTTTTAATTAAACAAATAGTTTATTTATTTATATATATATTAATGAATTCCAACAGTCATATTTTCCTGTATATAAGGACAAAGTAGGCAAAATAGTGTTATTGGAGATGCCAGGATGATAAAGGCAAGAGCACACAATCTGAAATATTTTCCTTGAAGTACTATAGACATCTCTTATTTCAAATGTGAAAGTTTCTATTTGTCTGCTTAAGCTGTTGATTTGGAAAATCACCTGTGGAAGACTCTGCCTCAAGCATGGAATCTTAAAAAAAAAAAAAAGTTTGAGCTGCAGTTTCATTTACTCGCTTGTTTTTGTTGTTGTGTGGTTGTTTCTCCTCCACAGTTACAAATGGCATTATAATACATTCCAAGAATGGAAAGGGATATAGAGTTGTGTATAAAATAAAAAGGGCATACAGTTCTTCAGGAAACAGAAAATTAAACAGAATTCTTTGCCATCTGGCTGTAATTAAAGTACCACAAAGCCTGTTTCCTTTAACAACTTATTTGGCAATAATCAAAAACTTTGAAAAAGGTCAATATCCAAGGGTAAAAATGCTAAAAAATATTTTTAAAAAACACAATGCTTAAGTGTAATGTGAAATTATTTTTAAATGTGACATCCATCTTTATAAGGTACAAAAAATCTTTACATTATTTTCAGAAACACAAATTATTGCTTTGAATATGTTCATGTGAGTCTTAAAATGAAATTACTACTACATTCATCCAAGTACCAATTTTGCCATTTTATCCATGAAAAAACACACATGTATTTTGATGGAACCAACCCAAATTCAATTTATTTTTCCTTTCAAATGAGGAAATTGATTTTTTTTTTTTTTTTCAATAGAATGCTGGAGGCTTAATAATGTCACATGAGGGTTATGGTTCAGTCAGAAAGGAAAGAAAAAATGAGAGACGATAGGCTGAGTAGTAAACTTACAAACAGATTGTGGTTAATATCAGTACAGAGGTTGGCATTTTCCTTTCAATTTTTTGCCATGTGTATCCATTTTTCTCTCCATTTAGGTTTGGATTTGCAAAGCCACTCTTGAAATTATATCCTCCAAGTTTCTATTCTAAAAATGATTATAATAGGATCAACTAGAATCTTATTGATGCAGAAAATACATACTCTACACTGTTAAGGAGGCCAAGCCCCTGAACTCTCTTATGGAAACCTCTTCTGCTACTGTTCTACCTCCTCTCTCACTCTGTGGCCATATTGCTTTCCTTGATCTTACTCAGTAATTCTCAGTCATGGGTCATGTTAAAATATTTGCATTAATTCTTCCTAGAAATTTCTTTCCCTAGAAATCTATAGGCCTAACTCTCTAACTCCTGACCTCCTTCAACTTTTTTTTCCTGAATTTTCCTTTTCAGTGGGGTCTAACCCAAATGCCCTATCTAAAATTTCAATCTTTACTCCAAGCACCACAATCCTAGTCAATCCTAACCATGCTCTATGTTTTCTTTTCTTTTCTTCTCTTTCCCTATAGTACTTCTAACCTTCTGACATACTGTAAAATTTATTATGCATTGTGTTTGTTAGTTGTTTTATCTAGTGTTCCTCATCAACCATATATGGTCCCTGATGAAAGGCCCCAAATCAGTTAATTTAGCTGTTACCTAAAGAAAAAAAAAAATAAGAGAAAATTAAATAGAATATAAGTAGAAAAACGGAAACAGTTACACCAGAGCAGAAATCAATGTAATAGAAAATAGAAAAACAATAGATAAAATAAATGAAAGTTAAAAATTTTTGAGTAAATTAATAAAGCTCTAGCAAGACAAGTTTGGAAAAAAAGATATATAAATTACCAACGTCAGGAATGAGAACGATTACACATTTCAATACAGAGTCTATGGATTTAAAACGAAAATCAAGACATCTTATGAGTAACTTTAAGCCAATGAATTTGGTATCTTAGATGAAATGGACAAGTTCTTTGAAATAAACATGTTATCAAAATCACTCAAGAGAAATAGATATTCTGAATATATCTTTTTTTTAATTTTTAATATTCTTGCCCATTCTCTCCTCAAACATTTCTTCCATCCTCTTATCTGAATATATCTTTTTTTTAACTTTTTAAAGAATTATTTTAATAATATATATTTAACCAAAATATCAGACATTAACAATTTTAAGTGTACATTTCAGTGGCATTCATTACACTATGTTGTGGAAACATCACCACTATTTTCAGAACTTATTCACCAATTGAAACAGAAAATCTACATGCATTAAACAATAACTCCCATTTCCCTCTCTTCTAGGCCCTGAAAATAATAATAAATTTCCATGTCTGTACCTTTACATATTCTAGTTATTTCATGCACATGTAATCATGCAATATATGTTCTTTTGTTTCTGACTTATTTTACTTAGCCCAATGTTTTCAAGGAGCTCTGGTAGTATAGTGCCCAAGGCACGTGACTGATAACCAGAAGGCTGGCGGTTCAAACCTAACAGCCACTCCTCAGAAGGAAGGTTGGGCAATCTACTTCCATAGTGATACCGGCTCAGGAACCCAAGGAGGGGTCACTATGAGTCAGGTCCGACTTGACAGCACATGACAACAACAGCACAATGTTTTCAAGGTTCATCCATGTGATAACACATATGAGAATTTCATTTATTTTTATGAACGATTAATGTTTCATTGTGTGCTAATACCATATTCATCTGTGGATGGATACTAGTTATTTCAACCACTTGGCTATTGTGAATAATGCTGCAGTGACCATTGTTGCACAAATACTTGTTTGAGCCCTGATTTCAGCTCTTTTGCTATATACTTACAGAGTAGAATTGCTGGGTCATGCAGTAATTCCATGTTTAATATATCATGAACCCCCATGCTATTTTCCACAGCTACTGCCCAATTTTACCATCCCACCAATAATGAATAAGGGTTCCAATTTCTCCTCTTCTTCCAGAACTCTTGTATTCCTTTTTTTTTTTTTTAATTTAACCATCCTAAATGAAATAAGGAGCTCTGGTAGCATAGTGCCTAAGGCATTGGACTGTTAACCAGAAGGCTGGAGGTTCAAACTCACCAGCCACTCCTCAGAAGGAAGGTTGGGCAATCTACTTCCGTAGTGATACTGCCTTGGAAACCCAAAGAGGGGTTACTATGAGTCAGGTCCGACTCAATGGCACATAACAACAGCTACAACAAATGAAATAAAGTATTACCTCATTGTGGTTTTGATTTGCATCTCCCTAAGGGCTAATGAGGAGCTCATTTGGTGTAGTAGTTAAGACATTTGGCTGCTAACCAAAAGGTCAGTGGTTTGAACCCACCAGCTGCTCCATGAAAGAAAGATGAGGTGGTCTGCTTCTGGAAAGATTTAAAGCCTTGGAAACACAATGAGGGTTGCTATGATCTGGAATCAACTCAAAGGTAGTGGTTGTGTTTTTTGGTTTCTAATGGCTAATGGCATTGAGCATTTTTTTCATGTGCTTGTTGGATGTATGTACATCTTCTTTGGTGAAATGTTTATTCAAATGCTTTGCTCACTTTTTAGTTAGGTTGTTAGTCTTTCTGGTGTTGAGTTGTGGAGATCATTATATATTGCTAGATGTTAAACCCTTATCAGATATACGGTTACCAAAAGGTGTAGTGCCTAAGGCATTTGACTGCCAACCAGAAGGCTGGCAGCTCAAACCTACCAGACACTCCTCAGAAGGAAGACTGGACAATCTACTTTTATAGAGATACCACTTTGGAAACCCAAGGAGGGGTCACTATGAGTCACTCAACAGTTGGTGAGTGTGATTTTTTTTTTTTTTTT
>NW_006921599.1:24817480-24819410 GCF_000298275.1 Orycteropus afer afer
ACCCCACCACTAAAATCAACAAATACACTCCTCAAGCACTGGGCTTTGCTAGACTCACAGAAAAGGAGATCATTAAATAAAAATTATTGTAAAATGTGCCAATATTATGAACAAAAGAAAATTCAGTATATAGAGAACCATAGTAGAAAAAAACAAAAATAATTTCCATACAAATAAGTGTGGAAAATCCCTTCCACAAAAACATCCATGAAGCAGAAGAAAACTAAGTCAACACTGCAAACACAGCATATTCAAACAAGTACATTAGAATATGAAAAGCCACTTTGAATTACAAATTGATGTAGAAGCAGGAAGAAAAAAGGTGGATTGAATTTAGGAAGAAAAAGAAAAAAATAAATCTCATGAATGAAGAATAAATTATGAGGTGCCACATGGAAAATAGACTAAAATAATTATTTAGTAAGTATTGTTGAACAAAGACAGGAAAGCAATGAAGAGAACAAAAACATCAAGAAATAAAAGAAAAATGGTAAGAGAGAAAACTTTTAAATATAGACTCTGGCCCTTTATTCGCATGGTCTTGTCTCATTTACGTCACCATAATCTTGGTTTTGGTCCAATAAAACTTCATTAACAAAAACAGGAGTTTGGCCCAAAGACAGACATAACTTACAGATTTAGTATTTTTTAAATATTGCATTAATGATTATTTACCTTGATTTCTGAGTTTTATTATGCTTCATCAAATTTTTCTTCTGAAGTGTGTGCCTTAGCCACCTTACCATTCTCCCAGTACTTGTTGTTCGTGTCATCAAGTCAATTTCAACTCACAGTTACCCCATATGACAGAATACAACTGCTCTATAGGGTTATCTTGACTGTAATTTTTATGGAAGCAGATTATCATGGTTTTCTCCCTCAGTTTTTCTGTTGAGTTTGAACCTTCAACCTTTCAGTTAGCAGGAGAGCACTTAACCATTGTGCTATCAGGGTTACTTAGTCCAGATACTAATAGGTGACTTTATTACACCACAGTCAGTATATGACAGATAAAGTTAAAAGAAAATAAGTGAAAAAGACAAAAGAGCTACTTAGTATAACCAATAAAGTAGATTTAGCAGACATATATTGAACTCTGCACACAAATAACAAAGAGTGTCCAATCTTTTTCAGTGGTCCTGGGAAATTCACAAAAATTTACCATATATTAAATCACAAAGAATTTATCAGCAATTTCCATGAACTAGAAATATTGCAAGCAACAATCTCTAATCACAATGTAATAAAACTAGAATTTACTATCACCAACAATGACAATAAAGTTTTTCTCATCTGAATATCTAATGAAAAAAAAAACCTGTTAGACAACCGATTGCCAGAAAAACACACCAAAATTACAGAATTTTTAAAGGGTGACAAGGGAAACACTATATACATCTACTAGTGTTTTTGATTCTTATGGAATCCAGGTTTCTGGGTTCCATGGAGGTTGAGATGACCTACCCACACTATCACCGTTAGCTTTTTGAGCCATGAGAAAATTGTTTTAATTCAAGCAATAGTCTAGCCTTGAGCATTGTGGTCTTTTAAAAGATTATCTAAATGCAATTTTGAGAACAGAAACCCCAAAGTTCAGACTAAAATCTGTGTTCTAGGGTAAATTGCTAGGTAAACACTACTCTGGGCCCATTTTCCTGACAGTGTATAATTACTTGGCAATAAGCTGAAGCATAAAAATCTAGGAAAGACTTTTCTTCTGTGGAACATTTTCGACCTTAGAAATGTTACCCTGATTTTCAAATTGTGTGCTAAATGAACACCTATTGATTTATTATCGGCTTAATAACTTTTTGTTTTAACATATCACAATCTATTTGATGTTTTCAAAGAAATCATCAGGGAAAAATTTATCATGCTGAATACTTTTAATAGTAAAAATGAAATAAAAAAATTAAATGGATAAAATTCT
>NW_006921599.1:24819510-24824152 GCF_000298275.1 Orycteropus afer afer
AACAAAGCAAACTAAAAGAAAGAGAAAAGGAATAATAAAGTTACAAAGAGAAATTACTGGCGAGAAAAGAAAAGCAGTAGGTCTAATTAATTAATCAAAATCCTGTGTTTAAAATATAACAAAATAGACAAACCACTAGTTAATTATATCAAAGAAAAAGTGAAAGAATGCATAGATACAAAAGAAATCACAAGGGAGAGCCACTACTGAAATGGAAGAAATTTTAAAACTCTTAAGGGATTGAATTTTATATCTGTAAGCAAATAAATTTTAAAACATAGGTGAAATGGGTAATTTCTAGAGAAAAAAAGATTATGAATATTTAGATAATTTAAATGAGATTGTCCTTAGATAAAGTTCCAATTAATGAATATAGAAGCAAAGAGGAATCATGAAGCCATCTTTAGGCAAACAGTAGTACAGCAACTGTTGCAGACAAGCTCCACTAATGGATGCTAAATTCAATGGACAAAGTTTTAGGAGAAACATAATTTGCATAGTCTCTTACTATGAGTACTAAACATACTCATATGATAGTATCTTACCCTATTTATTTATTAGGGGTAGTAGGATAGTAACTTTGTTGTTGTTGTTGTTGGTTGTTACATGCTGTCAAGACGGACCCGACTCCTAGCGACATCTCCATGGGTTTCCGAGGCAGTATCACTATGGAAGTAGATTGCAGTAGATTACCCAAACTTCCTTCTGAGGAGTGGCTGGTGGGTTTGAACTGCCAGCCTTACAATAGAGAAAATCAGCAGAAACTACCTTAACCAAGTGATTAGGGTCAATAGTATGAGTAATAAGACATAGCAGCAGCATCAACCCTGTGAAATGATGCACAGAGAAACCCACAACACACTTTCTTTAATATTCTTGCCAAATATGCATAGCTTCAGCCCAATCATTAGAGAACACTGAATTCATCCAAATTAGGAAAAAGGATACTTCATATTTTAGGCATGTAATAGAATATTTGTTTAACCCTTGGAACACTTGTAAAGTAATTTTTAAAACTGACAATGTCATGAAAGACAGGGAAAGACTGAGGAACTATCACAGTCTGCAACTGTCCAAAGAGAGATAACAAGCAAACACAGAGCAGGATTCAGGTTAGAATTTTAGATTAGAATAAGGACCTTAGCTGAAAGCATTCTGTTGTTGTTGTGTACCATGGGGCTGATTCCCACTCACAGTTACTCTATACAACAGAGTAGAACTACCCAATAAAGTTTCCTAAGCTATAATTTTTACAGACACAGATCTCCAGGTCTTTCCTCCTGCAGAGTTGTAGGGTGGGTTTGAACAACTGACTTTTCATTAGCAGCCAAGTACTCAGCCATTGAGTACTTGGCTACATATGCATGTTAATTTCCTTGTTCTGATCATTGTTGTTGCTGTTGGGTGCCCTCAAGTAATTTCCAACTCATAGGGACCCCATACACAGCAGAATGAAACAGCACCCGATCCCGTGACAGCTTCACGATCCTTGCTATACTTGAGCACATTGTCACAAACATGACATCCTTCTCCAGGGAATGGTCCCTTGTGACAATATGACCAAAGTAGGTGAGGCGAAGTCTGGCCATTCTTGCTTCTGATCATTGGACTACAATTATGTAAGATATTATCATTAATGGAAGCTGGGTGAGGAATATATGTAAACAATTTTGGCAACTTTTCTGTAACTCTTGATTAAAGTTAAAAAGTGAATAGGTCATAATGACAAGTTTCATCAATAGTAGATTTAAGAACATACCTACAAGTCAAATCACTAATGCTAAAAAAAGGACCCCCTTCCTATCTCCTCCCTTCTTCCTTTCCTCCATTTCCCTCTCTCTATCTTTCTTTTCATGCTTCATAAGGATACATATCCATTGCAGGACATATCTGCAACCTTGTTGTAGTTTCAGAACACTTTCAAAGGTCTCATTAGAAGGATTCAAGAAATAATTCCCTGATTAAAATCAAGTCTGGAAGTAATTTGAAAACACAATTTTTCCCCCCTCTGGGTCAGGTTTAGCTCCACATCTCAGACTGTTTTGGGTAACTATAATCAATAGCTATTTACTTCCACTAACCAGAGGAAAATAGGAAAAGGAACATAGAAATTGAAAGAATGCTGGAGTGGGGTGGGGTGCCATTATAATCAAAGGCAGACTTACAAGAAAAGTAGGAAGGAGAAAAAGCCAGTAACATTCCTTTTCAGAAAGTATTTTTAGTTTGTTTGTTTTACTGTTTGCTTATTGCAAAATGGACAATTTGCATATTTATCATAGATGTTTTGAGGGAGGGTCCTAAAAATGTATAGTCTCTAAAATAAATATCATTAACAGATTTTGCCTAATTTAACTTGAAAAAAAATGTTTACAAAATTATTTTTTTTTTTGGTCTGGGGGTGTATTTGTGTTTAGTGAGAATGGGAGAAGAGGGGAGGCAATGAAGTCAATTGTATGTCTATTCATCCTCCTTGTAAAATTTCAACAACTCCCCATCACTACCACTACCATAAAAAGAATTCTGTATACACTGTTACCTTATTGCCCTCACAGCTCTAACCATAATCAGATAATCAGGGCAATGCCATCATCATAAAAGAGAGAGAGAAGAAAAACTCTTTTTCTGTCCTAAAGAAAAAAGATAACCAATTGTCAAATGGAATATTAAGTAAGGACTAACTCTATCATATTGTGATAGTTGGAGCTGTGTGTCAACTTGGTTGGACCATAATTCTGTGTGGTTTAAGCAACTGTGATGTGTGTTGTTCCAATGATGGGATTAGATGTATATGTTTGAGCAGCTGATCCATTGAAATGGAGTTTCCCTAGGGGTGTGGCTTGCTTCCAGTATATTTATGGATATCATGGGAAAAGAGACTTCTATGGATCAGGATTCTGTTGTGCTGCCTACAACTGTCCGTGAGTGAACAATCCACCATTCAGCCTGGAAATCTTGGATTCATCATTTGTTGGAGTCAACAGCCAGTATACTGCCTGCCAACCTTGAACTCCTCAGGCCCTGCAGCTGTGTGAGTTGGGAAAAGTCTCCAGCTTGACATTTGAACCAAGAACTTTGGACTTGTCAGCTTCTCTAAGTATGTGAGCCATTTTCCTAAGACAAATTTCCCTTTCTCTCTCTATATATAAGCTTTACTGCTTTTGTTTCTCCAAAGAACCCAGTCTAACACACATATCATGTAATGACAGGGTGATGTCAGGCATTTTGTATGAAGAGGACAGACTAGATAAAAAAGTTAATGGAAAATGTTTCAAAGATTATATGCCAAGTTCTCTTCAAAGAAGAAAAGAGGAACCAATTAACACAGATACAGAAGATAATTCCGGAGCCCTGAACTTTGAAAGAAGGATACAGAAGCAGACTAAACACTAGCTAGTTGAAGAACTTGGATGCAAACAGAGAAAAAGGAGACATACGGAGCTGTGGACTGTCAGTGATACCGATGGCATGGATAGTTTAGATATTTCCAAGTGGTGTAAGGATCTAAGAATTAACCTAAAAATCAGCCCTGCTAAGCAGGGGCTCCACAGAGGACTGCACTGGTGGCTGGTGAATAAAAGGGAAAACAGTGAAGAAGGAGACAAACTGAACTATGGACTTTGGCTGTCCAGAGGGCCCAGTCATTTTGAATATTTACAAATAGTTCGACCATTTTGGATATTTAAAGTGATAGCATTCTCTCAGATTCCAGGGCCCAAAGAATGGGCTTCATTTGCCAGGGACAGCAAGGACATACTGACAATGAGGACTGGAAAGGTGGAATATTCCCCTTGTTACTTTCATACCCCACACCTTCTTGGTGAACAGAGGTGCGGCCACTTCTCACTCCTACCCACCTTCTGGGCCAGCAGGAATTACATACCAGTCTGTGTGCTCTGACGTAATCTAGGTGCCGTGCTCTGTCCTGCTCAGATTTTTTGTTTGTTTGTTTGTTCTTGTCTCTTTTAAAATTCTTCTTCTTCTTCTTTTCTTCCTTTATATTTTTATTCTTTTTTCTTCCCATCCCAGGTTCTAGTTTTCAGCTTTTTCTCTCTTCCTTTTTCCTGGCTGCCATTATTTTCTTTCTTGTGGTTCTCCCCATTTCTTGTTTTTCTTTTTTGCATTTTTCCCATGTTTCATTCTTCAATATTCTCCTACTCATCCTCTTTTCTCTTATTCCCCCATCCCCCTTCCCCAGATATTGTGGGGTTGGTTTTTTTTTTGCCTCCTTTCTTATATTCATAATTTTTTTGTCTTTTTAAATAATTTCCTTAAATATTTTCACCCACTTACTGCCGTTCTTTCTTTCTTTTTTTTCTTTTCTTTCTTTTTTTTTTTTCCATTTCTCTCTTTAACTTTTTTGGTGATTGTTACTATGTGTTTCTGTGATATGTGTTTTTGTTCTCTTGCTTTTACTTTTTTGATGGTTTTTCAATTGCTGTTTTTGTTTACCTGAGAGGGAGACAGCAACTGTGCCCATACAACCCAACTACAGCCATACCTCTTGAAGCTCCAATTACTGAGTAGGGGCCACCACTTCCTTTTGCACCAACTAATCAACACTACACAACCACTAAGAAGAGCCTAGCTCATGATTAACTGCTCTTCACAAACAGTTAACAGAGATCTGTGCAGCCACTCCCAT
>NW_006921599.1:24825977-24827831 GCF_000298275.1 Orycteropus afer afer
ATTATCTTCTATATCTGTGTTAATTGGTTTCCCTTTTCTTTGTTGAAGAGGGTCTGTGCAATCCTTCTGCCTAGTCTGCCATCTTGCCCCGCCTCCCCAAACAGGATAGACTCCAAAAGAAAATCACCAAGACAAACCATCATTAAACTCATCAAAACCACAGACAAAGAAAGACTCCTGAAAGCAGCACAGGAACAACAAAATATTACCTACTCAGGGCAAACAATAAGACTAAGCTCTGCTTTTCAGGAGAAACCATGCAGGTGAGAAGGCAATGGGATGGTATATATAAAACCTTGAAACAGAAAATTTTCAGAAAAAGAATTATGTACCCAGAAAAAGTGTTCCTCAAATATGATAATGTAATTAGGACATTTCCTATAAGCAGAAATTAAGGGAATTTGTTAAAACCAGAACAACCTTATAAGAGATACTAAAGGAAGTCCTTTGAACAGAGAACCAATAATAGCAAGCAACAACTGACCATTAATTCACAAGATGACATGACCCAGAAACCAACCCATTTATGGAAGCATCCAAAGTAAAATAAGCTTATAACATTGTAAACCAGGAACCAGAGACATCAATTTGCAAATGAGCACAACTACAAAACAAAAAGACGGAAAAAAATAGTGTAGTTGCAGAACTTCTAAATAGTGAGGAAGTCAAGACAATTACAAGACAGAATGAACTATTGTAAACTTGGGGAGAATATTATAAATCACAGGGTAACCTCAAAGAAAGATGATAAACCTTCACATCATAATAAAAAGGAGGACAAGCACAAATATTTAGCAAATACTAAAACAATAGAAATGAAGGAAATGATAACATGATTCATAAAAACATGAGCTCAGAACAGAAAATTATATGGAACAAAGAAACCAGGAACACCACAAAAAAACACATAACAAAAAGACAGCAACAAATTCAAACTTGTCAATAATGACACTGAATGTAAATGGATTAAATGTACCACTCAGGAGATGGAGAGTTGCAGACTGGATAAGAAAACACAACCCATCAATATGCTGTCTACAAGAGGCACACTAGAGAGAAAGACAAAAATAAATTAAAAATCAAAGGTCTGAAAAAGATACATCTAGTGAATGGCAGCCAAAAAAGAGCAGGAGTGGCAATATTAACTTTTGATCAAATTGATATTAAGATAAAAACCACCATAAGAGACAAGGAAGAACATTATATAATGATTAAAGGATCAATAGAACAAGAAGACATAACCAAAATAAATATCTATGGAGTTAATGAAAGAGTCTCAAAATACATAAATCAGATTTTAATAGAATTGAAAAGACAAATAGATGACTCCACAGTCATAGTGGGAAACTTTAATTCATCACTTTCAATGAAAGGTAGAACAACTGGAAAGAAACTAAACAAAGATGCAGAAGAGCTAAACAATACTATCCACCAACTAGATCTTATAGACATCTACAGATTATTTCACCCAAGAACAGCACAATATACATTTTTCTCCATTGCACATGGAACATCTTCCATGATAGACCATATGATAGCCATAAAGCAAGCCTTAATATAATTAAAAATATTGTATTACTGCAAAACATCACTTCAGATCACAGTTCTATAGAATGAGAAATCAACCACACAAAGATCAATGGAAAAAAGAGCAAACACATGGAAAGTGAGCAACACCCTCCTTAAGAAACACTGGGTAAGAGAAGAAATAAAAAATGAAATTAAAAAAAAAAAAAATTCCTTGAATCAAACAAGAATGAAAACACAACATATCAAAATCTTTGGGACACAGCAAAAGCAGTGATCAAAGGCCAATTTATAGCAATAAATGCACACAGCAAATAATAAGAAAGA
>NW_006921599.1:24828621-24836742 GCF_000298275.1 Orycteropus afer afer
AAAAAAAAAAAACATGATCATATCAATCGATGCAGAAAAAGGATTTGATAAAATCCAATACCCATTCCTGATCAAAACTCTCAGCAAAATAGGAATAGAAGGGACATTCCTCAAAGTGATAAAGGACATTTGGGTAAAACCAACAGACAACACTGTTCTCAATGGAGAGAGACTGAAACCATTCCCCTTGCCAACAGAACCAGAAAAGGCTGCTCTCTATCACTTCTATTCAACATTGTATTAGAAGTCCTAGCCAGAGTGATTAGGCAAGAAAGGGGAATCAAAGGAATGCAAATTGGTAAGGAAGAAGTCAAACTATCCCTATTTGCTGATGATATGATCCTATACCTAGAAAACCCAAGAAATTCAGCTTAAAAAAAAAAACCTACTGGAACTAATTGAGAGATTTAGAATTGCGACAAGATATAAGATCATCATACAAAAATTAGTTGGATTCCTCTATACCAGCAAAGAGATTAATAAGAAAGAAATAAGAAATGAATACCATTTACAATAGCTACCAAAAACAAACAAGCAAACAAACAAAAAATTAAAATACTTGGGAATAGATTTTACCAGGGACACAAAAGACCTGTACAAAGAAATTTACTTCAAGAAACCATAAGAGATCTACATAAATGGAAAACATGCCATGCTTGTGATAGAAAGATTGAATATTTTGAAAATGTCAATACAACCAAAACAATCCATACATTCAATGCAATCCCAATTCAGATCCCATCAACATTCTTTAAGGATATGGAAAAAAACAATCACTAATTTTATATGGAAAAGAAAGAGACTTTGAATAAAGAAAGCACTATTGAAGAAGAACAAAGTAGAAGTTCTCACACATCTGGATCTCAAAACCACAGTAGTCAAAACTGCCTGGTATCTGTACAACCACAGATACATTGACTAATGGAATAAAATTGAGAACCCAGAAATAGTTACATTGCTCTATAGTCAACTGATCTTTGACAAAAGGCTGAAATCCATTAAATGGGGAAGAGATTGTCTGTTCAAGAAATAGTGCTAGCAAAACAGGATATTCATTTGCAGAAAAGATGAAACAAGATCTGTACCTCACACCATACACAAAAACTAACTTCAGATGGATCAAATACTTAAATGTGAAACCTAAAACTATAAAGTTTCTCAAGGAAAAACTAGGGGCAAATTTAGGGGCCCTAATATATGACATAAAGAAACTATCAACTATAACCCAAAATGTACAAACAGCAGAAGATCAACTAGATGAATGGGGTCTTCTAAAGACTAAATTTTTATGTGCTTCCAAAGACTTCTCCAAAAGAGTCAAAAGAGAACCTACAGACTGGGAAAAAATATTTGGCAACGATCTATCTAACAAGTGACTTATTGCTAAAATTTATAGAAAGCCCCAATACTTTAACAACAAAAAGACAATCTAATTAAAAAATGGGCAGAAGACATGAATAGACACTTCAAAGAGGATATTCAGGTGGCTGACAAACCCATGTTCATGATCATTAGCCATTAGAGAGATGCCAATGAAAACAACAATGATACCATCTTGCTACACCACTAATAGCAAAGTTCAACAAGACAGACAATAACAAATGCTGGTGAGGATGTGGAGAGATTGGGACTCTCACACACTGCTGGTGGGACTGTCAAATGATACAATCACTGTGTAAAGCAGTATGGTGATTCCCTAAAAAGTGGGAATTAGAAGAAATACCATTTGACCCAGCAATTACATTACTAGATATATATCTTAAAGAAGTGAGAGCCAGGACAAGAACAGATATATGCACACCTGTGTTCATCACAGCACTATTTACAATAGTCAGAAGATGGAAACAACCTAGGTGCCCATCAACAGAAGAATGGATAACCAAACTATGGCACATAAACACAATGGAATACTATGCAACCCTAAAGAATAACATAGAATCTGCAAAACACTGAATAACATGGATGAACTTGGAGGACATTATGCTGAATGAAATAAGTCAATCATAGAAGAATAAATATTATATGAGTCCATTATTGTGAATAGTCAAGGAAAAGTGTATATATGGACAGAAACTATCTTTGTTGGTTACCAGGGTGGGAGGTGAGGGGAGGGAACACTGCTAGATAGGTAGAGACAAGTATTGATTTGCATGAAGGGAAGGGCAATGCAGCAAATGTGAGTGATCAACATGGTGGCATTAAGGAAGAGGAAGACATAGAGAGGTACATGGGAGGTACAGACAACAAAGGTAAACCCTTTTGCACATACAGAACTGTGTTGTCACTGATGGCAAACATTGAGTTAGGGTGGATAGATGGGTGGACAGGCTCAATGATCAGGTATGTCTAGGCAGGGGGGAATGTGCCCATGACCATGTATAAGGTTGACAGACAATGTATCTACAAGCATATTTTTATGTCCTGTAAGAATGTCCGGGTATATAGTAGATCTGACAAGGGACAAGGTTGTTGTGACTTCTTGGCCACAGACAGCTACCTGGAGAGACTGAGTAGTTGGGCCTGTGGACTCAGGACCATGGTCACAAAGGACATCAAGCTCAATTGGCATAAATATCATTTCACACCTACTTTTCCGAGTAGCAATTGGGATCTTAAAAGCTTGAAAGCAGCCATCTGGGTGCAACAATGGGTCTCTCCTCATCCAGAGCAAAGAAGAATGAAGAAAAACAAAGACACATGGAAACAAATAGTCCAAGGGACTGGAACACCATGCGATCCTCAGCCCACATAATTATGAGACCAGAAGAAACAGATGTTGCCAGACTATCACTGTCAACCACTCAAAGGGGGATCTGTGTAGGAAATCCTAGATAGAGTGGGAGAACAATATGGAACAAAATTCAAAACTGAAAAAAAAGGTTTGCTTGTCTGATAGAGCCTGGTGAAACCCCTGAGACAA
Organism: Orycteropus afer afer; assembly: GCF_000298275.1. Classification (NCBI taxonomy): domain Eukaryota; kingdom Metazoa; phylum Chordata; class Mammalia; order Tubulidentata; family Orycteropodidae; genus Orycteropus; species Orycteropus afer. Next base: position 24,831,542 of record NW_006921599.1, read on the forward strand.
TGGCTCCTAGCTGTCCTTCAGGTCTCTAATGGAACCTCCTCCTGTGGCTTCTAGCCAAACAAAAGACAGGCATATGATGTGAATATTTACATTAGGTAGATACATACACTCTTTGGAGAGATCAATCATGGGAGAATAGAAGGGCAGTGTATACACATGGAGACAGTTTTGGGGGGCAGGAGTGCATTGGAAGGAAGGACATAGGGAAGAGGTAACTATGGGGAGGAAAGGAGAAGAGAGCTGTTAACATTTTGGGAAATTGCAGTCAATGTCATGAGACAAAATGTATATGAACTACTGTATGGAAGATGAATTTGTTCTGTAAACTTTCACCCAAATCACAATAATTATTTCTTTTTTTTTTTTTTTTTTTTTTTTTTTTTAAGATTAGATGCCATGCAGTATAGGGAAGCATTGGTTAGGTGATCAGAATATCTACGGCAATGGGTCCTTAGACAAGTTACTTAATGTTTTCCCTCCCTAAAATTGGGACGTTTAATTATGTTGCTAAAGTTTGTCCAGATCCATAAAGTAATGTAATTTTGACAAGTCTGTTGAATTTGACTACATGTTTATGGATACATTCAATTCTTCAAACAGTAATTTCTAATATCCATGACTTAATTTGCATAATTCTTTCCTTCTCTAGGAAAGAATTATGCACACTGCAGTTGAGAAATTCATGCATACATACTACGTGTACTAGGAATTTAGGTAATACATTTACCTAAGTACTCTAAAGATTATGTTTAATTTTATAAATTATAGTTTTAGAGCTATTCTCTTAAAGAACAGAAATCACAGCTTTTGGTGAGTGTTATTTGAGGAAGGAAAGATTAGCAGGGAAAATTGATATCTATAAATAATCTTTAGTCTGCCTTTGGATCTTAGCATACCGATGAAACATTAGCTAAAGTCATTAATAATAACTTCAGTATGGACATCAGTGGCCACTGTTTCAGATCTTATTTTATCTGATGTAGTTAACAAGTATCTTTTCTTAAAACTAATGTCCATAAAGGCAACTCCTCTGGTCTTTCTCTTATCATTAATTCTGTTCCCTTATGCCTTGATATTTTCCATGCCCAAGGCTTTATCTTTGACTAGTCCTACCTCTCATCAACTGCTATCCAACCTACTATATATTTTTTTAACAAAACATATTTATTTTTCTCTTAAATATAGACCTCAGTAGACTCTGTCAACTTCAGATTTATATGTGTGTATATATATACAGACACACATACACAGTTGCACATTTCTTTATGAATATAACATAAATACCTCAATTCCAAGACATTCAAAATTCACACTGATATTCACACCCTGCAAACTTCAACTTTGCTCTCTATTCCCTACTTTGGTTGGTACCATCATTGTACATCTAATTACCCAAATCATAAATCTGAAGGACATGTTGACTTTTCAATCTTCCTTATATTCAATAAGCAACCATCAACCCCTTCTGCTAAGTATAGCAGAACTCCTTTGTCCTTACTTCTTATTACATTTTTAATCTGTACATACTTCCACGATCCTTTAATTTATTGGTCAAACTACCATGGAATAACTTTGTCAAAGGCTTCTCCCCTTTTGGCTCCACAGGCTATAGATTGAGTTACTTCCTTAAACACATGCCAACTTGTCTGTGTCACCATAGAACTGCACTCCATAAGATTTTCAGTGCCTGATTTTTCTGAAGTACACCACCAGGCTTTTCTCAGAGGTGCATTTATATAGACTTTAATGGCCAGCCTTTTGGTTACCAGCCAAGCACATTAGCCATTTGCACAGTCCAGGGTCTCTGAACAAAAAAACAAAAAGAAACTCATTGACATCAAGTTAATTCCAACTCATAGTGACCCTGCAGGACAGAGTAAAACTGCCCGGATCACTGCATCTTTCTCTAATGGAGCAGCTGGTAGGTTCAAACCACTGACCTTTCAGTTAGCAGCAGAGCACTTAACTGCTGTACCACCAATGGTCCTTAATTACTTTCTTACTTATTCTTTCATAATTGCTCCTCATTATTTCCAAGGACAAGTCCAAGCTGCTTAGCAAAACATACATAGCCCTAGGTAGTAGAGCATGTCAACATTTTTCCCAGTCTTATTTTCAACTAATTTCCCCTCACACTTTATGTGCAATAGTAAAATACTTGTGGTTTTTCAGGAGGAAACCATGTTACATTGTTGTTGTTGTTATATGCCATGGAGTCAGACCTGACTCATAGTGACCCCTCCTTGGTTTTTTGAGGCTGTATCACCACAGAAGTAGATTGCCCAACCTTCCTTCCTAGGAGTGGCTGATGGTTTTGAACCACCAGGCATTGTCACCAGTCAAGTGCCTTAGGCAGTATGCTACCAGAGCTCCTATTTTACCTTATATCTCTCTGCTGTTGTGAATTCTGCCCTGCTTGTTTGAAATGGCACCTACACTTGCCCATCATGATAGCAAGGTCTTTTTATTTACATATCCTCCAGAAGGGGCTGAGACATTAATTCTTTGGGAAGCTTAGCTAATCCATCATTTTCCTGTGTACTACTCATAGCCTTGTGCGTTCATTGTGCTTATTGTACTTCTCCTAATCTAGGGTAAGTTTTGTTTACTGTTTCTTTCTTTCCCTTGTCCCAACCTGTCAACTTTTTAAAGGCAGGCCCTGTTTTATACATCTATTTTATACCAGCTCCAGCCCAAGTTTGACATCTAGTAGACAGAAAATGTTTTCTGAACTAAACTGAACAATTTCAGAACATTCCTCTGACTGGGGCTCCCAATAATAAAAGTTAAGAGCAATTTGGGTCTTTGTACAGAATCATTTTTTCCTGAGAAGTCTATACTTGGTAGTCAAGTTTAAATATTTTTCATAAATATGTACTTTCTGCATTCTTTGTTGGTTCCACTCTTAGGCAGCTGTGGACAATGCATAGCTTTTGCACAACAAGCAATTTTTGTTTATTAATACACAGTCCCTCTTAAGCAAAAAGTAACAGTACCCAAGGACCTCCCACCTAGAGAATATGTACAGTGAGAGAAATGCCAAGAAAACAGTTTATGTGAATAGTATAAACACGGGTTGAAGAGCAGGATGTTATTATTGACTCTGATATCTCCTCAAACCTTAATTTCTATAATTTAAGAATCCCCTTCAAGAGGAAAAAAAGGAAAGATTTCCTTATAAAGACTTACCAGGCTTGAGACTTTTTAATGGATCCCAAAATTATTTAAAAATTATATTTAATAATTTTAAACCGCAAGTATCAGTTTCTAGATATTTATTTATTTTTACTCACTACCATTGAGTTGAATCTGACTCATAGTGAGCCTAGAGGATAGAGCAGAACTGCCCCTGCAGGTTTTCCAAGGCTGCAAAACTTAACCGAAGCAGACTGCCCAATCTTTTTCCCACAGAGGGGCTGGTGGGTTCAAATCGCTAAACATTTGGTTAGCAGCCAATGCTTTTGCACTACACCATCAGAGCTCCTTTATTTCTTTATAAAAGCCAAACTCACTGCTCTGGAGTTAGATCCTACTCACAGCAACCCATCCTTGGGTTTCCAAGGCAGTATCACTATGGAAGTAGATTGCCCAATCTTCCTTCTGAGGAGTGGCTGGTGGATTTGAACCCCTCCTTATAGTGTAATCATTTTTTTTTTTTTTATCTTAAGCTAGATTATCAATAAAACCAAACCAACTGCCATCGAGCATATAGCAATCCCCCCAGTGCCTAAGGCACTTGACTGCTAACCAGAAGGCTGGTGGTTCAGAGTACATTCAAATATTCATTGTACTTAGTGTACATAAAAGATATCTATATGTTGGGTGCTGGAATGCTCCTTAGAAGCATGAATGGCCAAACTGTCTCATGCACTTTGTTCATGTTGTCAGAAGGGACCAGTCCCTGAAGAAGGATATGATTCTTGGTAAAGTAAAGGGTCAACAAAAAAGGGGGAAGACCTTTGTCTTAGTTCTCTAGTACTGCTATAACAGAAATACAAACCCACTGGCCACTCCTTGGAAGGAACTTTGGGCAATCTACTTCCATAGTGATACTGCCTTGGAAATCCAAGGAGGGGTCACTATGAGTCGGGTCCGACTCCACGGCATGTAACAACAACAGCAACATAGGATTTCCAAGGGTGGAAATCTTTATGTAAGTATACTGACTTATCTTCCTTCCATAGAGCAGCTTTGATCTACTAATCTTCTGCTTAGCTGGCAAGTGCCTTACCCACTGTGCCACTAGAGATCCTGGGATTACCAATACCAAATCAAAACCAAACTCACTGCCATAGAGTGGATTCCAACCCATAGGTACCCCCTTTGGGTTTCCAAGGTGGTAAATCTTTATAGAAGTAGATTGCCCAGTGTTCCTTCCATGGAGTGTCTGGTGGGTTTGAACCACAGTCCTTCTAGTTAGCAATCAAATGCCTTAGGCACTACACCACCAGAGCTCCTTTGGATTACCAATAGCCAAGTAAAATATTCTCTCCTGAAATGAAATTCTTTACCCAGTATTCCAAATCTGGTATTTTTTGCTCTATATTTAGGTTATTTATCATCCTTCATCTAAAGCACTGGACTGCTAACCAGAAGGCTGGTGGTTCAAACCCACTATCCACTCCTCAGAGGGAAGATGGGGCAATCTACTTCAGTAGTGATACTGCCTTGGAAACCCAAGGACGGGTCGCTATGAGTTGGGTCCGACTCGACGGCAAATAACAACAACAACATCATCCTTCAAGCTGGTGTTGTCTAAACATTCATTCCATAGAACAATGCTTTGTTTTTCTTTTTTAAAAATGTATATTTAAAATAAAATCAAGAGAAATGAATTGACAAATGACAAAACAAATAAGTTGAATAACCCTTAAACCAGGGGCTTTTTAATTTTAAGACTTCAGCATTCATGCTATTAAAAGGAACAAAGGAAAAGTATTTCTAAATTCTATTTAAAAATATTTTCCTTGTATATCACAGAATTTTAATTCCAAAAAAAGGGAATTAAAGTTCTTTTTAAAAATATACCCATTTTACTAACAATAAAAAAAAAACTCAATTAAAATTGTTGTTGTTGTTGTTATGTGCCGTCGAGTCGGCCCCGACCCATAGCGACCCCTCCTTGGGTTTCCAAGGCAGTATCACTACGGAAGTAGGATTGCCCAACCTTCCTTCCGAGGAGTGGCTGGTGGGTTTGAACC
>NW_006921599.1:24837252-24892863 GCF_000298275.1 Orycteropus afer afer
CACCAGCCTTCTGGTTAGCAGTCAAGTGCCTTAAGCACATGCTACCAGAGCTCCTTTAGTGGAGTTAAGACCTTTGAAAATATTTAATCTTCCATTTGCTTCCCCTTGCATGGTCTCCTATTTTACAGATTATATAATTCCCTTTACATAATATTATTTATGTAATATTCTTACAAAACATTTAAGCAGAGTCTTACAAATAATCAGATCAATTTGAGTTGTAGGCTTCTGAAATAAGTCAATATATGACCTTATGAATCAATCGTTTTAAAATATTTGTACTGTTTGACCCACTAATTGACTTCTAGAATATGATTAAATGCATACAGAGTTAGATGCCAGGACACTAATCACAGTGTTAACAATAATGAAAGATTTAAAACTTAAATGTGAAACCATATGGGAATGATTGTATATCCTGCACTGCCTGAAGAACATGCACCCATTCTGATTCTGAAAACAATATTTTCAATGCATATTTATTAAGGTTGACTGCTATTCAGAAGGCTAGTGGTTCAAACCCACCAGCCACTCCTTGGAAGGAAGACTGGGCAATCTATTTCTGTAGAGACATCACCTCAGAAACCCAAGGAGGGGTTGCCAAGAGTTGGAACCAACTCAACGGCAGTTTGGTTTTTGGTTTTATTTATTAAATTGTGTAAGACAGGAAATCATTCCTGATATACTATTATGTGGACAAATAGCATATAAAAATGTATATACATCATAAACTTAACCGTTCATGTGTGTGCAAGAAAAAAATGTTATCAAAATTGGACCAAAATGAAAATCATTGTATCTTAATTGTGGAATTACTTCTTTCACTTTATTTTGTTGGAATTTTCTTTTATAAATGTATACAATCTTTGAAAGGAAGTTATATTTCATTGCTATTGGACTTTTGGCTAAGATCAAGTGTAGTAAAAATTATTTATTAAAACGTGAAAATTTCAGCAGTAACATTTGCATTCAAATATTCAATGTACTTATTGCACATAAAAGGTATCTATATATTGGGTTCTGGAATGCTCCTTAGAAACGTGAATGGCCAGACTGTCTCATGCACTTTGGTCATGTTGTCAGAAGGGACCAGTCCCTGGAGAAGGATATGATGCTTGGTAAAGTAAAGGGTCAGCAAAAAAGGGGAAGACCTTTGTCTTGGACTGGGTTCTCTAAGAAATAAAACCAGTAAAGCTTACATAGAGAGAGAAAGAGAAATTTATCTTAGGAAAGTGGCTCACACACTTATAGAAGCTGGTAAGTCCAAAATTCTTGGATCAAATGTCAAGCTGGAGGCTTTTCCTGACTCTTGCAGCTGCAGGGGCTGAGGAGCTCAAGGTTGGCAGGCAGTATACTGGCTGTTGACTCCAACGAATGATGAATCCAAGATCTCCAGGACAAATGGTGGATTGTTCGCTCACGGACCATTGTAGGCAGCACAACAGAATCCCAAATCCACAGAAGAGTGTCTCTTTTCCCAGGATGTCCATAAATATACTGAAAGCAAGCCACACCCCTAGGAAAATTTCCTTTCAATGAATTGGCTGCTCAAAACATATTCATCTGATCCCATCATCAGAATAACCACATCACAACTGCTTAAACCACACAGAATTGTGGTCCAGCTGAGTTGACACACACCTCCAATTATCACAACCTTTGTCTTAATTCTCTAGTGCTGCTATAACAGAAATACAAGTGGATGGTTTTAACAAACAAGGAATTTATTTTTTTACAGTTTAGGAGGGTAGAAGTCCAAATTCAGAGTGCTGGCTCTAGGGGCTGGGTGAAGATCCCTCAACCATGGGCTTCAGCTCTGCCTATTGTTCCAGGATCGCTGGAGCTGGAAGCTTCTAACTCATGCAGCTGCTGCATGCCAAGGCTGATGCCTCAAGGTCAGCAGGCAAAATGACACAATCCCAAGATCAGCAGGCAACATGGCAGGTCACTGGTTCAAGTCCAGGAACTAGAGGTGAAGACTGAAGCAAATGAAGGACCCTTTCTATATACACTGGAAGTAGGCCACACCCTGAATACAACTCTCCCTCAAATGATTTAGTGCCCACAGAAGATTCCACCGTGGATGTGTTATACCATGTCCAATATCATCATGGGGAGTCACTGCATCCAATTGCTGAGCCACAATCACAGCCCTGCCAAGTTGACCCACAACCTTAACTACCACAACTTTCAACAAGATGGATTAGTACAGTGGCTGCTAGGAAAGGCAATAGACAAACTTTTTCAAATAACAAAAAAATCAGGGGCTAGAGTACATATTAGCCTTTTACAGGGGAGGAGGATGGGAATAAGAAGATAATGAAAGTCATCTAAGCAAAAGCTCAGTCAAATATGAAGAACTCAGGAATTAAGGAACTGGTGGGAAACATTAATCCTTTAAGCTATAAAAGCAGCATTAAACCAGTATAGGAATTATGATTATGAATAGAATATAAATTTCACAAATAGAAACAGAAAAATAATTTTAAAATGTCACAAGTAAAAATGGTGATATCCCATGCTTTAATTTTCTTTAATTTCTACTAGTTGAAACTGAATAATGTATTAAAAAATAATGTAATTTCAATTTCTTAATGTTTTTTGTACTTTTTTATCTTTAGAGAGACTCTAGAAACAATATCTTCTTTTGGAAAAAATGATAAAATAACAATATTTATATAAAATGTATTGATTCTAGCACTTTTACTATAACTAATTTTTCTTCTTTTACACCCTAGGTAAGTTGAAATATGCTATCTTTTGTTTTTTAAAAGCATATGCTGTTGTTGTTGTTACATGCCATCGAGTCAGCTCTGACTCATACCAACCTTATGTATAGCAGAATGAAACACTGCCTACTCCTGTGTCCTCTTCACAATATTTGCTATGCTTGAGTCCATTGTCCTAGACACTGTATTAATCCATCATGTTGAGTGTCTTCCCCTTTTTTTGATGATCCTCTCTACTTTACCAAGCATGATATCCTTCTCCAGTGACCGGTCCCTTCCGATAACATGACCAAAGTAAGTGAGATGAAGGCTGTCCATTTTCACTTCCAAGAAGCATTCTGATGGCACTCTTTCCAGGACAGATTTGTTCGTTCTTCTGGCAATCTATGATATTTTCAGTATTCTTCCCCAATACCACACTTGAAAGGCATCACTTCTGCTGTGGTCTTCTTTATTCATTGTCCAGGTTTCACCTGTATATGAAGGAACTGAAAATACCATGGCTTGGCTCAGGTGCATCTTCGTCTTCAAAATGACATCTTTGGCTTTACTAAGTGTGATATCTTTCTCCAGGGACTGGTGTTTTCTTATAGAAACATGTTTAGTGTTAGTCATTTAAAAAATATTTCTATTTATCCACCTGTTTATTTACGGAGCAAAATTCTCTCTATGTATTATCCATTAACAATGGTTGCCTTCTAGGAATTTTGGATAAGTATTGCTTTCTCTTTTATATTTTTATATTATTTCAAGGGTCATGTATCATTGTCATAAAAACAATTAAGGAGTTTTTTCTTTTCTTTTCTTTTCTTTTTATTAAAGACTGCATGCAGTATATAGGGCAAAAAATGAGCTTTTAAGGCTCAAAGAAAGCAGAAAACTAGCATCTCTCATTTTTTGGAACAGTGATCTAAGGTGTAGCATTCATTACAACAAGAGGATAATGACTTATTACAATGAGACTGATCACTTTGGAAAGGAAATCTTGCAATGAGATAGGACATAAGATCAACTATGCAGCCATTGGCTAGGATGTTAGTTTTTGCCAAATCACAGTTCTTTGGAGTGTAATATTTTCAACTATGAAGAGTTTAATGGAAACTAATGTAATACATTACCATTGGCATCAGTAGCTGTCAACACAAAATGTATTCACTAATGAGGGAGAATATTTTTTAACTTCTCTCTAGAAAATGAAATGCTTCCGGAATGACAAAAGACCACCTATTCTTGGAGAAGCCCTGCTAATTAAACTCTTCCTCTGATAGTATTCAGAATATGTGAAGTTCAACTTCAAGACTTTATTCTGAGTAAAAGTGTCCATATGGCAAGGTCACATCAGCCACAAAGATAAGAGGTACAGCTCCTAATTTCCATATGTTCTCTCAGGGAGAGAGATAAAGTTGACCAGTAATCAAAGAAATTCTGACATGTAGCAAATTGCACTTGAGCTGATAAGTAATGAGACAAGGTTAACTGAATCATACAACCCTAAGCAGAATTCATCAGTGTGCATGAGAGAGACATTATTCCAATTATCAATGCTTTATTTATATAGTTGAGACACTTTGCCTCAATGAATTTGCCTTGCCCAGTGTGGTAGTTAAGGTTGTTAGTCAACTTGGCTGGGCTATGGTTTTGAGTGGCTTGGCATATGGGTGTAGTTATTCCCCATGATGAGGCTAGATGTGATGTAATCACCTGGGTTGTAGAATCTGCTGTTAGCAGCTAATTGGTTGAAGGAGAGTTTCCTTCAGGGTGTGACCTTGCTTCCAGTATATATGGAGAAGCTTAAAGAAAGTTCTCTAGCTTTTGGCTCATTTTGGGATCCTGCATTTGTGTCATTAATATCTCCAATTCTCAGACTTGAAACAGTGGCCTGCCATGTTACCTGCCAAACTTGAGCTTGTTGCCTGTATAGCCTGAGCCAACAATCTACCATTTTACCTGCTGCTTGAAAAATTTATCTCATAAAGATCTGCACAAGGCCAGTCCCCATGAGGGGGAGGTCAAAGATGTCCCAAATGTCCAAACTACCATACCACTCCATCATGTCAGACATTAATTCCTCCTCCTCCCAGTAATTTTCCCCAGTCTCAGGGTTCTGTATTTCACTGTAACACCTCACAGAACTCGTAGACACTCAACGGTTCATCTCACGTAGTAGTGGTAGAGGCTGGCAGACTGGCAGGCTGGCGAGTCCCAGGTCCATGAGTAGGCCTGGAGGATCCTCTCAATTCTCGGGGTTTGATGAACCTCAATCAGCAGATCAGATGATGGCTGCTGTCCCAAATCCAGGGGTGAGATGAGGATGAGCCAAGACACAAAACCAGAGCAAGAGGAGATTCGTAGGTGTACCCTCAAGGAAGCTAAGGGTGGTGATTTGAATTATACCCTCCAGCAAGGCAGGACTCAAGATACATTCCACCTGTGTTGCCCCAACAGAAATAACCTAAATCCCATCACAGAATTGATTGCCAGTCATTATAGGGAATGACAACTACCAGCTGCCTAGCCAAGTTGATACCTGACCTTAACTACTACACCACCCCAAACAGGCATGGATAATGGGATTTACAAAACATCACAGAATGGAGGACAATGGCTAGAAGGGCCACATCAAGCAACTCACGGCATTGCACCCTCTGGCTCTTCTAGCCATTAGCCCTTTCATAGCTCAAAGATTAACTTGCCCCTCCCAATCATATTACAGGTCCCAAGGTCATTAACAATTAGTCTTTCAGGAAGACAGAGTCCTAAGGGTGAGATTATTCAGATACCAGCCATTCAGGTCTGCTGTATTTGTCCATCTGATCCAGTTTTTCTCATTATCATCCTTATAGTATCTGATAATATTTAACTGAGATGATATTATTCCCTTGTTCTGCGTCTATCTTTAGGTATCAGTATAATGTTGGATTTTCCCCACTATATAACCTATTTATTCATTCCTTTACCTTCAGCTATTATTTCTCTTTCCTTCCATTCATCATTTATTTTTACCCAGACTTTCCCACCTTGGGAGGGGACATCAAATTCAGCTGTTGTGCCTATCCATATTGCTGGTAGCAAGACCAGTCTAGCAAGTGTTTCCCCCTCAGTTCACTCCCAGTCATGCTGGGTATGGTTACACAGGTACAAAACTAGTGGGCTATCTCGACCACTGGGCAGGACAGTAGCATTCACTCTCAGCCCTAGTTTGGCCAGATGGGGAGAAGGTACAATCTATCCCATAAGGCCCTTGGGAATTCTGGCATACAAGTTTAGAGATATAGAGACAGTTTCTTGCTTAGGGATCACCCCAGCCTCTGGCACCCACTAGCTACATCTCAGGTCCAGGGACCACAGCTTCTGGCAGGAAGAAAGCAACATTAGGTGATGTGGGGAAAAATTGTACAGTGGCACCAGCATCCTCCCCCACCCCTTCTTCCCTAAATCCCCCAGAAAAGCATAGGAATCTGTTGAGTCGTGATCCTCCCTTCACCCCCCTTATGTTGAGTGTGAGCACACATTTATGAAGGCATGTGAGCCAATCCTTTAGGCCTTTATCTCCCCCAGTTTTAGACAACAAATATTTTAATTGCCCATTCCAGTTCTCTATCAAACCATTACTTTGAAGAGGGTATGCAACATGGTATGTCCACCTAATATGATGTTTTTTGGCCCATTGCTGCACACTATAGGATGTAAAGTGCATTCCTTGGTCAGATGAAATATAACTTGGTGGCCCAAATTGGTACAGTATCTTTTATTCCAATTGCTTAATGGTGTTTTTGGCATTTGCATCTGTCACAGGATAAGCAAAGCCCAGTCCAGAGTAAGTATCTATTCTCATGAGGACCCATTTATAGCCACCTGGAGCCACTGGTGTCATTGGTCCTATATAATCGACTTGCCAGCTGTGTGCAGGGCCTTCCCCCTAGGAAATCTGCCCTATATCCATCTGTAATCTCTGTCTTACCTGCTGACAGACAGAGAAGTCCTTATTGGCATTTTGTGCCTCAGAGGGTGCAAGAGGGATGTGCTTTGATTGAGCCCATTTCTGCATTGCTGCAGCAACCCCATATCCACTCATCTCATGAACCCAATTGGACACCTCAAGTGGATATACCAACATATCCACTTGCTGGTTCCAATCACCTTCTGATCCAGGAAGGGGACTCTTCTGATGGGCATCGACATGGCTTACTCTGATGCACCCTCTGAACTCCCAGAATGCTTTCCATAGGTCTATGCCCCACACAGGTGTCCCTTTAATAGTCCAATTCTCCATTGCCCATTTGCTTGACCATATAGCCAGGCCATTGGCTACCGCCCATGAATCAGTGAAAATCCAAACATATGAGCTCTCACCATTGCCCAATTCTTCCATGACAGCTAAGAAGACCAATGGGCTGAACTGTTTTACCTCCTTCAATAAGGGTTTTTCTGTCTGCTGGTCTTAATGTAGCAGCTTTCCATGTCAGTTGTTGTCCATGTACCCTGGAGCTGCCATCTGTGAACCAAGCAGCCTTCTGTTGATCCATAGAAAGTTGTCCATATAGCACTATCCATGTGGCAACGGATGCTGCCAGCTCCTTGGGTGGTTCCAGCGTAGGACCTATAGAAAAGGAGGCAACCTGCTCATGGATACGATGGGTGCCTCCTCGCATCCTTCCAGTTACGTGTTCTTGAATAAACCATTTCCATTTTATTATGGAACTATTTTGGGCACCACCTTCCTTATTAGAGTGTTTCTCTGACATTACCCAAGATATTATGGGTATTTCAGGTCTCATAATAATTTTATGCCCTTCTGTCATTGAAGCAGTCTCAATCAATGCCCAATAGCAGGCAAGCAATTGCCTTTCAAATGGTGTGTATTGTGCTGCAGCATCTGGAAACTTTCTAGTCCAAAATCCCAGTGGTCGTTGTAGGTTTTTGCCATCAGCTCCAGTCTGCATAAGCACTTGTAGCAGACACCTCTAAGATCATGTCTGAATGTGGGTCATAAGGACCTAAAAGCAAGGACTGTGAGACCACTTTCTGTATTTCAGACATAGCCTGCTGTTGCTCCAGCCCCCATTCAAATGTACTTTTCATCCTAGTGGCTTTATAGATAGGAGCCAGCAATATACCCAGGCGTGGAATATGTGTTCTCCAGAATCCAAATAGACCAATTAAACATTGGGCTTCCTGCTTAGTCTTGGGGGTAGGTAGTGACAGTAACTTATTTTTGGTTACCTGGGGAATGTCATGGGTGGCTCCTGCCCAAGTTATTCCCAAGAATTTCACTGTTTGGGCAGAGCCCTGGATTTTTGCTGGATTTATTAACCAGCCTGTACCCACCAGCCACTCCTCAGAAGGAAGGTTGGGCAATCCTACTTCCGTAGTGATACTGCCTCGGAAACCCAAGGAGGGGTCGCTATGTGTCAGGGCTGACTCGACAGCACATAACAACAACAACAACAACATTGGTCATGTGGGACACCACTGTTTTCAAATCTGCCCTAGCCTGTTCTTCTGTGCTTGATATTAACATAATGTCATCAATGTAATGTATCATCATACTTGAAATCTGTACCAAGTCCAAGTCTCTCCGAACCAAGCCATGACAGTAAGGTGATGAATTCAAACAACCCTGGGGCAAAACTCTGAAGGTATACTGAGAGCCTTCCCATGTGAAAGCAAACTGTGACTGACTCTTTTCTGACATTTGTTGTTGTTGTTGTTGTTATGTGCCGTCAAGTTGGCCCCGACTCATAGCGACCCCTCCTTGGGTTTCCGAGGCAGTATCACTACGGAAGTAGGATTGCCCAACCTTCCTTCCGAGGAGTGGCTGGTGGGTTTGAACCGCCAGCCTTCTGGTTAGCAGTCAAGTGCTTTAGCCACTATGCTACCAGAGCTCTGACATTAGTATAGAGAAAAAGGCATTTGCAAGATCAACCACTGAGTACCAGTCTCCTTTGGCCTGTTGTATTTTCTGCACCACTGATACCATGTCTGGAACAGCTGGAGCCACTGGTGGCACTACTTTATTTAGGCGTCAGTAGTCTACTGTCAGTCTCCATGAGCCAACTGCCTTTTTCACAGGCCACATAGGGCTGTTATACAGAGAATTTGTTGGTACCAACGTTCCAGACTTCAGTATGTCTTTAATCAAAGCACTAATTTCCTTCTGTCCATCAGGTATCCTATATTGTTTCAAGTTAACAACCTGAGTGGGTTTGGGCAATTCTAATGGTTCCCATTTAGCATATCCAATCAATACTGGCCTAAGGGCACACTTACATGACTTCAGTTTTACAATATCAGGTAGAGGGAGATTTCTCCAATTAGACATAATATCCATACCGATAATACATTCAGGTAAAGGAGATACAACTACTTCATACAACATCTGTTTAAATCTTCCAATTCTCATCCAAACTTTCACTTTAGTCCCATCAACTGTTGCATCCCCAAATCCCCCTAGTCTAAACTTAGGCCCCTTCAACACTTCATTGACAGGCTTTGGAATGACGGTCCATTGGGCTCTTGTGTCCGGGAGTCCCAAGAAGGTCTCTTCCCCACCCCCAGGCCATTTTCCCATACATTTACATATGGCCTCAGGTCCCCTGCTGGGGGCTGGACTAGAAGACCCTGGCCCCCTGTCAGTCTCTGACTTCATCAATTAGCTGAGTCTCTGCTTCAACTGGTGGGAGTTCTATTATTAAATTCCTCCTGAGTGGAGTGAATAGAATGAACTTGTCTAGGCCTTCATAAGGTGGAGGGACCAGCAGGAGTTTCCATTGGTCCACCCAATCTCCTGTAGTGCTGCATTAGCACCCTTGTCTCTACTCCATCAATGTCTGCTATATTCATCCCATTCCTTAACAACCATCGAAAACTCCGACCTGTTGAGATAAGTTCTTTCCCTATTGCCCCTTTCCATTCTTCTATTAATCACTCTTATGCTTCTTGCATTTGTAAAACCCATGCGGGGAAGTTGTGCTACTAGACCTGACATGGCTTCTCAAATTGTTGCTTTGTTTTGCAACAGCAGGGTTACATGGGGTGCCCATGTATAAGGGGCTCCATTGATTACCATATCTGCCATGACCTGTGTAAGGGGCACTCTCATTGGGTGAATATCTCGATCACCATAAAGCCATTCCAGCATGGCTTGCATAAGCAGCACATCAACTGCTTCCTCTTAAGTGTTCTAGGGGGTATTGAGAGGGGAAGAGGGGCAGTTTCCCTTCTCAGGATACACAAACCTGACTGAAAATTTTATCCATTCCAACAGACTAGCTGCCTCCTCTGGGCTAACCTGCCCTGTAAATGGATCTTGGATCAACATTTGTGCCTGTTCCATAGTGAGTTGTGGGTCTTGCATCAATCCAAACATACTCTTCCACTCAGCAGTATTCAAAACTAAAGACTCTGCCCCTAAATTAGTCACTCTCACAACCCATTTTAGTAAAGGTTCCTCGGGAAGCTGACGACACAGAGCTACAAACTGAAGCAGCTCTTTCACACTACACCCTCTGCTTTCAATAGTTTCTTGGCTTTGTCTGTTCCCTTCCTGGACTACCTTTTTGGTGACCAGTGGTCGTACTGGCACTGCCTGTTGTTCTGACACAATTTTTTCTTTCTGGGTAGGCCTTGAAACTAGGGATCGAAGCTCTAATTGGACTGGATCTGAACTTGATTCAGTGCTACAACCCAGCTCTAAATTCTTTTTCCCTGCCATTGCAGCTATTGCTGATAAGAGCAACCAAGGAATTGTCTTGCCTTTTCCTCATTATTCTGTATTTTCATATACATACAACTAGCCAATTCCTCAGGAGTTAGATCCACCTCTCCTAAATCCCAGGAATAGCTTTTGCCTTTGGTGATGGATCTCAACAAAAGAGCTGCTTGGTCCATGAGTTTCTTTTATCCCATCCAGAAGCCAAAGGGTTCTTACTTTCCTGTTTATCTTCTTTCTCCCAAAACCACATATTCCAGTGAGTCTGGGCCGTTGCAGCGAATCCCACTTCTGACACCAACTGCTTAAACAATTTCTCTCAGAAAGATCAGCATAAGGCCGGTCCCCACGAGGGAGAGGTTAAAGATGTCCCAAATGTCCAAACTACCATACCACTCCATCATTTCAGAATTAACTCTTCCTCCTCCTCCCAGTAATTTACCCAGTCTCTGGATTCTATATTTCACTGTAATGCCTCACAGAACTCACAGACACCCAAGGGATCGTCTCATGTAGTAGTGGTGGAGGCTGGAAGGCTGGCGAGTCCCAGGTCCATGAGTAGGTCTGGAGGATCCTTCCAATTCTCGGTGTTTGATGAACCTTGATCAGCACATCAGATATGAGACCCCTGTCTCAAATCCAGGGGTGAGATGAGGATGAGCCAAGACACAAAACTGGAGCAAGAGGAGGGTGAATCTTCCCAGGAGATTCATAGGTATACCCTCAAGGAAGCTAAGGGTGGTGATTTGAATTATACCCTCCAGCAAGGCAGGACTCAAGATACATTCCACCTGTGTTGCCCCAACAGAAATAACCTAAATCTCATCACAGAGTAGATTGCCAGTCATTATAGGGAATGACTACTACCAGCTGCCTAGCCAAGTTTATACCTGACCTTAACTACCATACCACCCCAAACAGGCATGGATAATGGGATTTATAAAACATCACAGAATGGAGGATAATGGCTAGAAGGGCCACATCAAGCAATTCACTGCACCTGCCAATCATGGATTCATCAGACTCTGGAGCCAACAGCTGCATAAGTCAGGAAAAGCCTTCAACTTGCTGCCATGGGCCTGGAACACAAGGCAGAGCTAAAGCCCAGGGTCGAGAGGTCTCCACCTAGAATCCAGAGAGAGAATCACTTCCCTAGGAATGGCACTGTGAACTCAGAATTCTAGTCTCCTAAACCTTAAGACAAAATACATTTCTGTTTTTTAAAGCCATCCACTTGTGGTATTTCTGTTATAGAAACACTAGAAAACTAAGACATCCAGTCTGTTGTATAGCACTACCCTCTACACTCTCCTTTTCCCAAAACATACCTTGTAGCTCATATAACATCATTCTATTCTCCCAACATAAAATATACTCCTCTGCTGTCTGTATAAAATCTTTCCATCTCCAAAGCTCTATTTAAGTCTCATGCACTTATGTAATTTCTCTCATTTTAGCTTAAACTGATAACTTCCCCTTTCTGACTCCACATTACACCAGCGGTGTGAAGGCAGTTAGGGTTAAATGTTTGGACTCTGTAATCAGAAGAATTGGATTAAAATCTTATTGTTGTTGTTGTTGTTATGTGCCATCAAGTTGGCCCCGACTCATAGCGACCCCTCCTTGGGTTTCCGAGGCAGTATCACTATGGAAGTAGGATTGCCCAACCTTCCTTCCGAGGAGTGGCTGGTGGGTTTGAACCGCCAGCCCTCTGGTTAGCAGTCAAGTGCTTTAGCCACTATGCTACCAGAGCTCCTTTAAATCTTATTACTATCATTTATTAACTTCCTGACCTCCTTCACATTATATATTATCTTCATGTTTGGTTCCTCATGCATAAATTTTTGCTAATGACTGTACTCACTACCTAAGGTTGTTGTTACAATTAAGTGAGATTGTACCAGTAAAGCATCAGTGTTATTACCACTATTTAAAGATAATTTTACCTGGGCTAGCTTCCTTTTCCAAAACAAATGATTGCAAACTTCTTGATGTCAAAAGCCATGCTGATGTCTAACAAATAACAGGGACAGGAGCTCTGGTAGCATAGTGCCTAAGGCACTTGAATGCTAACCAGAAAGCTGGCGGTTCAAACCCACCAGCCACTCCTCAGAAGGAAGTTTGGGCAATCTACTTCCATCGTGATACTGCTTCAGCAACCCAAGAAGGGGTTGCTATGAGTCGGGGCAACAAGTAGATAAAAGGACCTCTGGTTTTGTGTTGGTTAAGGCATTTGGTTGCTAAGCAAAGGTCAGCAGTTCCAACCACCAGCTGGCACCATGGGAGAAAGAGAAAGCAATCTGCTTCCATAAAAATTTATAGCTTTGGAAACCCTGAGGGGAATTTCTACTCTGTTCTATAGGATCACTATGAGTCAGTATTGACTTGATGACAGTGGGTTAGGGTTTTTGGTTTTTGGTAAGTAGGTATTAAATAAAAATTGATTCATTTAATTCAGCAGGATATTTTACGGAAAAAAAAAAATCATTGAACTGAAAAATTGGGGAACAAGGCTTAATTTTCTTCTAGATCTGCCACCAAAAATTTGTGTGATCTTGCAAAAGTCACTTTGACCTTTACAGACTTCAATTTCTTCACTGATAGAAGTACAGCCTGACTCAATTTTCAAGGTTGTTAAACACAGCAAGTCATCTATGAGAACTAAATGGGTGATAGCTTATAAACAAAGGGAAGATATTACAGAGAAGTCTTTTAGTTATGTATTTTGTCTAAGTTGTAAGTCTTATCTTTCTTTTTCCCAGACTTTTTAACAAAGTGAACACACTCTATGTACTTAATAACAAATGAAAACTACCCCTTAAAGTCAACTCTTTTTCATCAAGGAGAGTTGAGTGTAAAAAAGTTAACATATGTCAAAACATGTTTTTGGAGACTGTCCAGGGCAGCCTGTAAAATTCTGTGAGCTTTCAGACTCCAGGCAGCTGCATCTAACATGGAGTGCTTGGGCTATGTGCATCTAATGTATTTTTTAAAGCTCCACTTTAAATGCAGGCTTATCAATAAAAATGCCACCAGATAACAGCTTTGAAATTTTAATCTCTTTCTGAAATAAAAGATTTCCTCAAGGCAGGTCTGGAATTGGTTGTGTCTGAACACCAAACACATTCGATATACAAGGAATTTTCTTTTTTTTAAAAGTTAATGTTCTTTATTTTAATGACTATTTCAGATTATAAAAGTAACACATGTTCATTGGAAAATATTCGGAAAATAGCTGTTGAAAATTTTTCCTAATATCATCTACAGATAACCAATTTTTATTTTGGTCTATTTTTTTTAACATTTTTATTGAGTTTTAGGTGAAAGTTTAATGGCAGATTAGTTTTCCATTAAATAATTCATACATAAATTGTTCTGTGATATTGGTTACAATTCTCATAACATGTCAGCACTCTCTTTATTTCAGTCATCTGGTTTCTCTGCCCCTTATTGCTTTTTCATCTTTGCTTTTGGGCAAATGTTGCCCTTTGGTATCTGTTGCTTGATAGTTCAAAGGAGTACATTCATCATAGATGTTATTGTTTATTATATATGTCAGTGTATCATTTGGCTTATAGATATAGATATAGATATGTATCTATATATGTATCATTAGGAGCTCTGGTAGCATAGTGGCTAAGACACTTGCCTGCTAACCAGACGGCTGGCGGTTCAAACCCACCAGCCACTCCTCGGAAGGAAGGTTGGGCAATCCTACTTCTGTAGTGATACTGCCTCGGAAACCCAAGGAGGGGTCGCTATGAGTCGGGTTTGACTCGATGGCACATAACAACAACAACAACAACAACATATGTATCATTGCTAATATCAGAGGAATCTTGACTGAAATCAGAGAATACCAGAAAGAAGATTGTGTTTTATTGACTATGCAAAGGCATTCAACTGTGTGGATCATATATCATGGCTAAGATTGTAAAAAATGTGAATTCCAGAACACTTAATTGTGTTCATGAAAAATATGTACATAGATCAACAGACAGTCATTTGAACTGAACAAGAGGATACTGCATGGTTCAAAATCAGGAAAGGTGTGTATCAGAGTTGTATCCTTTCACCATACTTATTTAATCTCTATGATGAGCAAACAATCTGATAAATTGGACTACATGACATGAAGAAGAACATAACATCAGGATTGGAGGAGGACTCATTAACAACCTATGATATGCAAATGACACAACCTGGCTTGCTGAAAGTGAAGAGGACCTGAAGCACTCACCGATGAAGATCAAAGACTACATAACAGCCTTCAGTATGGATTACACCTCAATATAAAGAAAACAAAAATTGTCACAACTGGACCAATAAGCAACATCATGATAAATAGAGAAAAGACTGAAGTTGCGAGGGATTTCATTTTACTTGGATCTACAATCCACACCCATGGAAGCAGCAATTAGGAGATCACATGGTGTATTTATGTGAGAAAATCTGCTGCAAAAGGCCTCTTTAAAGTGTTAAAGAGCAAAGATGTCACTTTGAAGACTAAGGTGTGCCTGACCCAAGTCATGGTATTTTCAATTGCCTCATGTGTCTGTGAAAGCTGAACAATGAATAAGGAAGATTGAAGAAGAACTAATGCATTTGAATTGTGATGTTGGCAAAGAATATTGAATACACCATGGATCACACAAGCAGAAGCATGCAGCGGAAGCATGCTGGGCCTATAACCCAGAGGTCAATGGGTGGAAACCATCCTCTGCTAAAGGTAGCTCTGGTAGCGTAGTGCCTAAGGCACTTGACTGCTAACCGGAATGCTGGCAGTTCAAATCCACAGCCACACCTCAGAAGGAAGGTTGGGCAATCTACTTCCGTAGTGATACTGCCTCGGAAACCCAAGGAGGGGTCGCTATGAGTCAGGTCCGACTCTACCGCACATAACAACAACAACAACAACATGGATCACTAGAATGAAAAAATCCCTCTTGGAAGAGGTATAAAAGGAATGCTTCTTAGAAGTGAGAATAGCCAGACTTCATCTCTCATATTTTGGTCATCTTATTAGGGTGGACCAGTCCCTGGAGAAGGATATCATGCTTTGTAAAGTAAAGGGTTAACAAAAAAGAGGAAGACCCTTCATGAGATGTACTGAGGCAGTGGCTGTAACAATGGGCTCAAGCATGGTGAAGAGTGTGAGGATGGTGCAGAACTGGGTAGTTTCGTTCTATTGTATATATGGTCACTATGAGCCAGATCTGACTCAATGGCACCTAACAATAACAACAATTGGCTTAAAGGTGACCTCTGGGAGTGACTTCAGTTCTGGATTAGAAGGGTATCATAGGGCAGTAGTCTCAGGGGTTCCTCCAGTCTCTTTCAAACCAGTAAGTCTGATCCTTTTTATGAATTTGATTTCTGTTCTACATTTTTTCTCCCATTCTAGCTGAGACCTTCTATTGTGTCCCTGGTCAGAAGAGTTAGTACTAGCCAGGCAACATCTAGTTTTCTGGTCTCAGGCTACAGTACAAAGAATTTTCTTACAAGTGCTAAATCCTAATTTTTCAAGAAATGGAGAAAACAAAGAGATCTCTACACATATCATCAATAAAAGAGTAGCATAATTTTGGTCTTTATTCTGTCAGTTATGAATTATCACTCCTATAAGCTCATAATGTCATAATATTCTTAGAGAGTAATGAGGATCCATACAATTATAGAGCAAAACCATCATGGTGCATAGTGCAGCCTGTCTAATGGCAGAAATTACCATGAAGGCTAATATATTAGCCAAGAATTACCAGGGGAATTACTGTTGTCACCAAATCCAAAGGGTCAACAATTGAAAGATAGGCAGTTTAGCCATTTCTCAAAGATTCTGAGTAGAAGGTGAACTTCCACAGGGAAACTTTTTCATTACCAATTAATATATTACATAATATCCTAAACTGACTAGGGAATTTGCTATTTTTTTTTTAGGGTTAGAATATAATGCCTTTATGACTAGCTTGTATATATAAAATTCCAATGTGCACAGGATTCTCTTAGGAATTCTTGCCACACATGATTTCTGAAATTCTGAACAGAAAATTGTAACAGGAAATGTTGTTCTGGATGTTCCCTGCTCCAATTTGTTCCCCCCCTTCTACTTCCAGATTGTGGTTGAGGGTTGAGTCAGTTCTGACTCATATTCAACCCATGTTACAGAACTGCTCCATAGAGGTTTTTTTTCTTTTTTTTTTTTTTTGTAAATTTTATTGTGGTTTGGGTGAACGTTTACAAAGCAAATTCATTTTCAATACAACAGTTCACATACACTTTGTCTCATGACATTGACTGCAATTTCCCACAGAGCAACAGCTCTCTTCCCACTTCCTCCCTATAGTTAACTGTTTCCTGTGTCCTTCCTTCCCACACACTCCTGCCCCCCGAGTTGTCTCTCTGTGCAAACACAGCCCTTCTATTCTCTCATGTTTGATCTCTTCAAGGAGTGTTATCTACCTAATGTAAATGTTCACTTCATATGCCTGTCTTTTGTTTGGCTGGAAGACACAGGAGTCAGTTCAATTCCAGACCTGAATGGTAGCTAGGGGCCATAGTCTCAGGAGTTTCACCAGGTTCTATCAGACCAGCAAACCTGGAGCCTTTTCTTTCTGTGATTTTGAATTTTGTTCCACATTGTCCTCCTACTCTATATAGGATCTCCTATATAGATCCCCCTCTGAGTGGTTAACATGGGTAATCAGGCACCATCTAGTTCTTCTGGTCTCGTAGTCATATAGAATGAGGATCGCCTGGTATACCAGTCGTTTGGACTAATTATTTGTATGCATGTTTGGTTTTCTTCATTCTTGTTTTCTCTGTACAAGGAGAGGCCCATCATTACATCTAGATGGCCACTTGCAAGCTTTTAAGATCCCAGTCTCTACTCAGCAAAGTATGATGTGGAACAATGTTTTAGTGCAGTATGTTATGCTAATTAAGCCTGATGTCCCCTGTGACCCTGGTCCTGAGCCCACAGGTCCAACTACTAGCTCCCTCTGGGTAGCTGGTTGTGGCCAAGAAGTGACTACAATCTTGTCCCTTGTCAGCTCTACCTGGAAATTCTTACAGAATATACAAATACACATGTAGAAACAATGTCTGCCAACTCTATACATGGTCTTGGGCACACTACCTCCTGCATAGACATATCTAATCATTCATTCAGTCCAGCCATCTATCCACCCATATATCAATGTTTGCCATCACTGACAATGCAGTACTACATGAACAAAAGGCTTCGTCTTTGTTCTCTGTATCTCTCCATATGCTTTTTTTTTTTTTCTTTTTACTTTAATCTTTATGGAAGCATATTACCAGGTCTTTCTCCTGTGAAGCCACTGGATGGATTCAAATCACCAACCTTTCAGTTCATAGCTAAGAGTTTAACCATTGCATCATTAGGGCTCCTCTACCTCCAGATAAGGCTACCTTTCAAAAGAAAGTATGAATATTTCACTCCTGATTTACACCCATAGACAAAGTTAAAGTTCCTCAGTGTAGTGACTGAGTTATCCACATGTCTCCTGTGTAGCCTCACTTCTTCCAGAGACCCTGTGTTCTAGATGCCATATGGCTTTGTGCATGCTGTCTGGATGCTGAAATCATCTTTCCAATCAAGTAAAGCTCCACTAATATGCCCAATCTCCTGTGGCTCTATCACTGACTCCACTTTCCCCCAAGTGTCCTATAATGTTCATTATATTGAATTGTAGTTAGTGGTGTCTGTCAATTTTTCTCTATAGAACTGTGCTGTCCAATACAGTGACTGCCAGTCACATATTTAGCTATTTAAACTTAATTAAATAAATTTTTAAAATTCAGTTTCTCAGTTGCATTAGTCACATTTCAAGCATTCAATAGGCACATGTGACTAGTAGCTATCATATTGGACAGTGTAGATGTAAAACATTTCCGTCATAACAGAAAGTGCTAGTGAAAAGCATTGATTTAATATCAAAGTAAGGACTAAACAGAGGAAAATCTAGTATAGATATACTCAAGTCCTAATGCCTTGTATTTGTTAATATAACTTTATTGAAATTAGGGTCTTTAGAGATGTAATTTTATCTTAAGGATCAAGATGAGTTCATTCTGGATTTTGAGTGGCATCTATCCAATAACTGGTCTCCTTACAAGAGAAAGAAGAGGGAGAGTTGAGATGCAGAGAACATTTTTAAAATGGGAATAAAAGTGCCTATTACATGGTATTCCTTAGATTAAGCTAACTCATAGCAACCCTAAAGGAAAAAGTAGAACTGCCCTCATAGGGTTTCCAAGATTGTAGATCTTATGGAAGTAGACTTACACTTCTTTCTCCTCTGGACTGAATGGTGGGTTCAAATTGCTGACCTTTCAGTTAGCAGCCATTGCTTAACCACTATACCACCAGTGCTCCTGATGACAAAAATACTATCTACCTAATCCTTGTAAGGATCAATAATTTATATATGGGCCCTTGCACAGTGTTTCATGTATAGTACACTCAATAAAGAATAGTAGGAGCTCTGGCAGTGTAGTGCCTAAGGCACTTGACTGCTAACCAGAAGGCTGGCAGTTCAAATCCACCAGCCACTCCTCGGAAGGAAGGTTGGGCAATCTACTTCTGTAGTGATACTTCCTCAGAAACCCAAGGAGGGGTCCCTATAAGTCAGGTCCAACTCGATAGCACATAACAATAACAACAACAAAGAATAATTGCTTGTTGAGGTTGTTAGGTGCTGTCAAGTTGTCTCTGACTCATAGCGACCCTGTGCACAGCAGAACGAAACACTGCCCGGTCCTGTGCCAGCCTCACATTCCTTGCTATATGCCTGAGCCCATCATTGCAGCCACTGTGTCAATCCAGCTTGTTAAGGGTTTTCCCCTTCATCACTGACCTCCCCTTTACCAAGCATGATATCCTTCTCCAGGGAACAGTTCCTCCTGACAACATGACCAAAGTAGATGAGATGAAGTCTGGCCATTCTTGCTTCTGAAGAGCATTCTGACTGAACTTCTTCCTGGAAAGATTTGTTAGTCCTTTTAGCAGACCATGGTACTCTTAGCGTTCTTCTCCAACACCACAACTCAAAAGCATCAACTCTTCTTCAGTCTTCCTTATTCATTATCCAGTTCTCACATGCATAAGGGGTGATTGAAAATACCATGGCTTGGGTTAGGTGCACCTTAGTCTTCAAGGTGACATCTTTGTTCTTCAGCATCTGAAAGAGGTTTTTTTTGCAGCAGATTTTCACAATGCAATATGTCATCTGATGTCTTGACTGCTGCTTCCATTGGTGTGGATTGCAGAACCAAGAAATATGAAGTCTTTGACAACTTCAATCTTTTCTCCCTCCATTGTGAAGCTGTTTATTGGACCAGTTGTAAGGATTTTTGTTTTCTTTATATTGAGTTGTAATCCATATTGCAGACTGCAGTCTTTAATCTTCACCAGTAAGTGCTTCAAGTCTTCCTCACTTTCAGCAAGCAAAATTGTGTCATCTGCATATCACTGGTTGTTAATAAGCCTTCCTCCAATACTGATGTCATGTTCTTCATATAATCCAGCTTCTTGGATTACTTGCTCAGCATGCAAGTTGAATAAGTATGGTGAAAGGATACAACCTTGATGCACTCCCTTCTAGATTTGAACCATTAGTATCCCCTTGTTCTGTTTGAACGACAGTCTCCTAATCTATGTTCAGGTTCCTCCTGAGTATGATTAAGTGTTCTGTAATTCCCATTCTTCTCAAAATTATCCATAATTTGTTATGAACCATAAAATTGAATGCTTTTGCATCACCAATAAAACATAAGTAAACATCTCTCTGGTATTCTTTGCTTTCAGTTAAGATCCACCTGACATCAGTAATAATATCCCTCACTCCACATCCTCTTCTGAATCCAGCTTGCATTTCTGGAAGCTCTCTGCCAATATACTGCTGCAACCGTTTTTGAATGATCTTCAGTTAAGATTTTACTTGCATGTGATATTAATGATATTTTTCGATAATTTCCACATTCTATGGGATCACCTTTCTTTGCAATGGGTACAAATATGGATCTCTTCCAGTCAGTTGGCCAGGGAGCTGTTTTCCAAATCTCTTGGCATAGCCAAGTAAGTACCTCCAGTGGGGCATCAATTTGTTGAAACATCTCAATGGGTATTCCATCAATTTCTGGAGCCTTGTTCTTCACCAATTCCTTCAGTGCAACTTTGACTTCTTCCTTCAATACCACTGGTTCTTGATCATATGCCAACTTCTGAAATGTATGAACACCAACCAATTCTTTTTGGTACAGTGACAATGTGTATTCCTTCCATCTTCTTTTCATCTTTCCTGCACCATTCAATATTTTGTGCATAGAATCTTTCAATACTGCAACTAGAGCCTTAAATTTTTTCCTCTGTTCTTTCAGCTTGAGAAATGCTGAGGATGTTCTTCCCTTTTGGTTTTCTAACTCCAGGTCTTTGCATATTTCATTATAATAATTAGCTTTGTCTGCTTGAGCTGCTTTTTGAAATCTGTTCAGCTCTTTTATCTTATTGTTTCTTCCATTTACTCTAGCTACTTCTGCTCAAGGGCAAGTTTCAGAGTCTCTTCTGATATCCTTTTTTGTCTTCTCTTCCTTTCTTTTCTTTTTAATGACCACTTGCCTTCTTCATGGTTGATGTTCTTGATGTCATCCCACAATTCCTCTGGTTTTTGGTCATTGGTGTTCAATGCATCAAATCTATTCTTTAAATTATCTCTAAATTCAGAAAGGATATTATCAAGATCATATTTGGCTCTTGTGGCCTTAGTTTAGTCATCTTCAACTTCAAGTTGAATTTGCATATGAGCAGTTGATGGTCTGTTCCACAATCAGATCCTGGCCTTGTTTCAGCCAAAGATATCGAACTTCTCCATTGCCTCCTACCACTGATGTAGTCAGTCTGAGTCTTGTGTATTCCATCTGGTGAAGTCCACATGTATAGCCTTCATTTATGTTGTCGAAAAAAAGGTATTTGCAATGAATAAGTCATTGTTGTTTGCTGTCGAGTCGGCCCCGACTCATAGCGACCCCTCCTTGGGTTTCCAAGGCAGTATCACTATGGAAGTAGGATTGCCCAACCTTCCTTCCGAGGAGTTGGTCTTATAAAATTCTATAATGTGATCTCCAGCCTCATTCTATGACCAAGATCATATTTTACAACTACTAGTAACTCTTCTTTGCTTCCAACTTTTGCATTCCAGTCACCAATGACAATCAACACATCTTGATTGCATGATCAGTCAATTTCAGACTGCAGAAGTTGGTAAAAATCTTCAATTTCCTTATCTTTGGCTTTGGTGGTTGATGCATAGATTTGGATAATAGTAGTATTTACTGGTCTTCCTTGTAGGGATATGGATATTACTCTATCACTGACAGTGGTGTACTTCAGGATAGATCTTGAAACATTCTTTGTGATGATGAATACCACACCATTCCTCTTCAATTTGTCATTCCCAGAATAGTAGATCATATGGTTGTCTGATTCAAAATGGCCCAAAACAGTCCATTTCAGCTCACTAATGCCTAGGATATTGATCTTTATGAGTTTCATTTCATTTTTGACAACTTCCAATTTTCCTTGATTCATACTTCTTACATTTCATGTTCCAATTATTAATGCATGTTTACATCTGTTTCTATTCATCTTGAGTCATGCCACATCAGCCAATGGAGGTCCTAAAAATTTTACTCTATCCATATCATTAAGGTCATCTCTACTCTGAGGAAGCAGCTCTTCCCCAGTCATATTTTGAGTGACTTCTGACCTGATAGGTTCTTCTTCTGGCACTATATCAGACAATGTTGCAGGGCTATTCATAAAGTTTTCCAGTAATATATCAGTCAGTGCTTCACTGCTATTCATAAGGTTTTCACTGGTCAATTGTTTGAGAAGTGGATGGCCTCTTCCTACCTTCTGAGTCTGTCTCAGCCTGGAAGTTCCGCTGAAACCTGTCCACCATGGATAACCCTGCTGGCATTTTGCAACACTGGTGGCATAGCTTCTAGCCTCACAGCAACACATAAACCACTACAGGACAACAAACTGACAGGCAAGCTTGTCTCCCCTAGTTTTTCCTAATCCCTCTGCACCTGCCTATCTCAGGCCCTGGCCTTAAATAATTGCTTAGCATTATTATGTCTTCAGAGGAGTTCTGGTGGCACAGTTGTTAAGCACTTGGCTGCTAACTGAAAGGTCAGGGATTGGAACCCACCAGCCACTCCATGAGATAAAGATGTGGCAGTCTGCTTCTGTAAAGATTTATATCCTTGGAAACCCTATGAGGCAGTTCTACCCTGTCCAGTAGAGTCATTATGAGTCAGAAGAAATTCCATGGCAATGGCTTTGGTTTGTAACTCTTCACTTATTGAGTATCTCACTATTCAACATTTTGCATTTACAACAGTAGTTTGAAAAAAAAAATACCTACTATCCAACTAGTTCCCATATTAATGAGGAAGCAGGCAGGGCTGCAATATCTGCATAGCATCCCTTTTCTCAAGGAGCATCTCTGGGCTGCCTCCTGTAAGCTGGAATAAATTACCTGCTCATTCCACTCCCTCCTGCCAGTGTGGGTGCCATGTCAAACTTCCACATGGGTCACAGACTCCCAGCTGACACCCAGCAGCACCAGGTAGATCCAGCACATGCCTGTTCTGGGTTCCTAGCTTTTATACAAAAGTTCTGGTGGTGCAGTGCCTAAGGCACTTTACTGCTAACGAGAAGGCTGGTGGTTCAAACCCACCAACCACTCTCAGAAGGAAGGCTGGGCAATCTACTTCTGTAGTGATACTGCCTCGGAAACCCAAGGAGGGGTCATTATGAGTTGAGTCTGACTCAATGGCAAATAACAACAACAACAGCTCTTATACAGATGGATGAAGTATCCATGGCTCAAAATTGCTGTGGAGTGGGAAGGGAGGAAAAAAGAGGCATCAGAGAGGGTGTTTGGAAGAAATCTGCATGAGTTTAATGGCATCACAAAGTGAGCTGAACCAGGTCTGATGCCTCCACTTCAGTGAGGCTGACTCTGCATGTAGGTTCCCAGAGCCGTTGAAAGAAGCCCCAAGCCTCAGTGACTCACCATACCAGGAGGGTAGAGAAGACTCTGGGATCATGAACACAGGTTTTTCAGGGGTGGGAATGGAGTCCTGGAATCAGCTCCATAAAAGAAGCTCTGAGCCAGGCAAGAAGGAAGGTGAACTGGTTAAGTTGTGGGCCTTTCAGTCATTCAGACCAGCTTTATCTACTCCAAACTTCCTTCTGTCCTGAGGAATAATCAATAACTGGATGTATCACAGTGATGAGCACATCAGTAAATCTTAGCTGTTATTATTTCTATGATATTTTATAAATTAAAAAATCATAGAAGCAGGTGGTCTGAAAAAAGGAAAAGAAAAAAAAAAAAAAAACCCTCTGTGTTCTCATAACACTGATTTTCACATAATGGCCTGGTCTTTGGAACCTAATCATGACAATTGAGTAGTGGGTATATTGTCATTTTTATAGCCATTAATACATAAGCTTGTTTATAGGATGCCTAGCTAAGGGAGGATCACCCTACTAAATGAAACATAGCATTCTGAACTTTGTCTTCATAGGATCATACTTATATCCTCATGAGAAGAAAAGTTCCATGAGGACAGGGATCCTCTTTATCTCCAATGCTCCCCATGCACATTCAGATGCTGAAAAATTATTGAACATCTGGGCAGAGAAGAATGTCAGCTGCAGAGTGAATATACAGTAAGCTGAGAATGGAGCAGTGCTCAAAGCTGAGCATTTGTGTTTCATTTCTGTACAGCCTCTACCACTAGCCAAATGCAGTGATTTCAGAGGAAGAAACTGAGCACATAAATGTCATGGAAATTGGACCTAAGAGATCCATCTGGCAATGTCAGTGTATACTCTAAGGTGATTTTTAGAATTTGTTTACAGTCCTTGATTTCTTCCATCTTTCTGTTGTATGTGTATGTCTGGCTCAATAGTTTATCACTCTCACCACAACATGTTTCTGCTCTCAGGGAGGTCTTCTATTCCCTTAGGTATAATTAGCAATCCCACACAGGAAATGTCTGTTACACAACAAATGCCATATAATATGTTTGTGTCTGTGGGGAACTGTCCGAGAGATCAGAAATTTAGAGCAGATCACAGCAAAGCAGGCTACACCTTCACTACCTAAATAAAGGCCTTTCATTTTTTACTTACAATTCCTCAGTTTCCGTATTCACAAAGAAAAGAACTGCACTTCTTATAAAGGGTGAACATCCATACTAGTTTTCCTGAAATGGTACCAGTTACACCTACTGTTCTGAAGTAATTATTGATGATGCTACCTTTCAAGAATATTTCAGTTAAGATGAAAAAATTTATAGTCCTCCTACTTATGAGGAAATTGAGAACAAGGTTATCACCTTCCACACACAGTTTACACCCCGTGAACATTCATTTTCTGACCTCCAACCAAGCTTGCTCTCAGTCCCAACTTTGTGCCGCATCTGTACACATTGCAATACCCATTTGCCTCCATCTCTTCTGTGACTTCACACCTTCTACCCATGGCCAAAAATTTTTCTATACCCTTCCAACCTCTTCACCATTTATATTTCATTGATTCTCTTGTCAGTCAATGTGTTAAAATAATAGTTTCAATTAATACTATAAATGTTGCTTTTGATTACATGTGGTTTCTTATTGTTCTTTACTTATATTTTCCACTTAAGTTTTACACACCATGGTGTAGTAAATTACCTGGTATGGCTTTTCTAGACATAAGTCTTTTTAAACTCTGTGGTGGAATTTGCCATGAGCAACTGAGTAGCTCCTGATTGCTAAGGTTATCCACTTGGGGTATTTCTGTTGAGAGTGGCATGAAGCAATATTCTGGGAAGTTCACTCTCTCTCAGGTGCTTAGAATTCTGATGGTATGATTTGTTAGTTTGGCCACTCTGCCAGGCTCAAAAGGAGCCCTCCTAGAGGCAGAAGAAATCTCTCTGACTGCTGGCTAAGAAAGATGTGCTGCTGAGAGAAAAACACTCCTAAGAGAGGTTAGATAGACATGCACTTGCTGAGAGAGAGACATGAGAGACACACATTGCTGAGAAAGAGACACAAGAGACACACATTGCTAAGAGAGAGATGTGAGAGTCATGCACTACTGAGCAACACACTGACAGACACGCACTGCTGGGAGAGAGACTGAGAGAGGCTGTCAGCTGAGAGACAGCAGGCTGAGAGACTAAACATGTTCCTGGACTTGAATTGTAGCCTGTTGCTTCCCTAATAAAACCCATAATCTGTGAGTACTATGTGGCCACTGCAGTGAATTATTGAACCCAGCAGAGAGATGGTGGGTGCTGCTGGAGGAATGGTTGGTGAAAGGCTGGAGAGAGGCAGCATGTTCGGCCTCACAGGAATAGACTTGAGCTACTGACAGTGATTCTATCTTGCTCTTGTGGGGTTAGAGGAGGTCAGAATATGCAGCCTCCTTATCTCTTTAGCATACATTCTCAACAGTTTAAAATGATTCATGAATTTCAATTCCATTCCTTCTTTTTCATTTTCCTGGCAATGTCAGCGTATACTCTAAAGTGAGTTTTGGAATATGTTGACTACTCAACAAGCACAAGTTAATTAGAAGAATTAGAAGGGACCCACATGAGGCAGCCATCAGTCAAAATCAATTCCACAATAACTTTAGAGATTATTCAATCTAACTCCATTTGAAGAATAAGGAAATGTATTTTGAGATGCCCAGAGACTCTGGTGGCATAGTGCCTAAGGCATTTGACTTCTAATCAGAAGAGTGGTGGTTCAAACCCACCAGGCACTCCTCAGAAGGAAGATTGGGCAATCTACTTTGGTAGAGATACCACTTTGGAAACCCAAGGAGCAGTCACTGTGAGTTGAATCAACTCTGCAGCAGTGAGTTTGGTTTTTGTCTTGAGAGACTAACATGAAGGCATATAGAGTTTGCCAGGGAAAGAGCTTGGCTTAGAACCATGTTCTGCCAATTTTTGGTCCAATAATTTTTCAATTTCACTATTCTGTTCTTTAATATTACTAAGTGACTTAATTAACTCATACATGTTTTTAAAGATAAAAGTATGATTTCCATTTAGTTTATCAGAAATAGACTCAAGGTAACAGCTCTAGGGAAAATGGGGCAATCAGGCTGACCTCACAAGTAAAGAAAAAATACATGGTATGAAGTCAATAGTTGTAGAGAAACCAGTGCATTCCACATGGTCTCAGTAGGCTTCCATTCCACCCACCACCACCAGCACTTAGAATTCTACAAATTAAAGAATCATTCTTTTGATGTAATCCTTACTAGTCTGCTAAAATGTCCATGCAAAAGAAAACTAATTAAACCTTACTCTGCATTTATATGTGACAATTTTTATGTATTACATTACTTCCTGAAATTTTGAAGGATTGGAAGAGTAAGTCAAAATAAGAGAAAGAGAAGGAGGAATCTCTGTGGAACCAAGAGAACACACAGTGGGTGGTCTGGAACCATGAATAACAACTGAAGAAATTTACAACTTGGTCCAACTCTGAAGATAATGTTCCATGGTATTTAAAGGAAAACATAATCCTTTTTTTCTGCACTGATGTCTAGGTTGAAGATATGTTTCTCTCTTGTTAGAATTTTTTTTTTTTTTTTTGATTCTGATAACTCTCTTCCACATGTAAAAGGAAAAGTTTCAAACTGCAGACACTTGTGTCAGATATAAGAATGATAGGGACAATATGCATTCTCAGGAAACAAAAGGTCAGGATATAAATTATTTGGGAAGAATATGTCAAGATGTAAAAAATTTGTTCCTGGAAAAAGTATGTTCATGACCACAATCATGTATAACTGAGTATCAAAAAACAAACCAAACTCACTGCTGTCAACTACAATCATGTATAACCAAACCAGCTGGTGCCTCTCACTAAATTGGTAACTTACTCCTTACAAGTGCCCAATCTTTACATTTCAAAAGACTTAAAGCTGAAGTTGATCTTATGTACAATAAACCATTTACTCCCTGCCTTTCCTTTGTTCTCTGTGTATGTAAGCCTCTCTCTCCACTTGAACAATGGAGTGCTTTATATTTCCACTTAATTGTTTAGTGTTGCCCAGCTCAAGCTGTATTATTCCTCAATAAAACTACTTTTCTTTCACTGCTAACAGAGTACTAGATTTTCTTCTTTGATATTCTGTCAGAAGCAGAATTTCAGAGGGCATTATCTTTTACAATCACAAAGTCATCTACTGACAGAAACAGAGTATTTGTTTAACTTCTTTGGGTTCTCTGCCTCTGAGAATTCTCAAGAATTGTTTAAGGTAAAGAAAACTCTCAAACTCTGAG
Source organism: Orycteropus afer afer (assembly GCF_000298275.1). NCBI lineage: Eukaryota > Metazoa > Chordata > Mammalia > Tubulidentata > Orycteropodidae > Orycteropus > Orycteropus afer. The sequence continues at coordinate 24,865,078 of NW_006921599.1, forward strand.
CTCTACTCCCTTGCATTGACAACTCTTTGAGTTTTATTTTGGATTTCTTTGGGTTCTTGCAAGTAAAAGTTTGTTTGCTGTAACTGCCATTATAAAATAGGGAATGCCAAGTCTATAGGAAATTTGTAGTTACCTCTGGGACTCCTATTCACTATATGAACTAACATTGTTGTTGCTATTTGCTGTCAAGTCAGACCCGACTCATAGCAACCTCTCCTTGGGTTTCTGAGGCGATATCACTATGGAAGTAGATTGCCCAACCTTCCTTCTGAGGAGTGGCTGGTGGGTTTGAACTGCCAGCCTTCTGGTTAGCAGTCAAGTGCCTTAGACACTATGCTACCAGAGCTCCTAATGGTCCCGTATTTTGCATGTTCTTATCTGTCTGGCAAAAGTTCACTTGAGACAATTTGGAAAATCAGTGGTGAGTTTAGGGTACTTTCCAATTAAAGAGACTAGTATATTTAAAGTTTAAAATAAGAGATTAGATCTTTACCAGCAGAATGAATTAGGTTCAGAAAGAATGAAATCAAGTTTTGCATGGTTGTTATGAAGGAATTCCAGAGTCATTAGCCACAAAAATATGTAGACAAGCATCTTATGGTGCTCCCAACTGACAGAAAGACACTCCTGAAAGGACAAGCTGTGATATGAGATGGACCAGAGCACTAGGCTACCCAGCAACAAGAAAATTATCATGAATTGGTGGCACGCTGTAAAACAAAACGCCAACCAAACCCCATAGCAGACTCCTTACTAGGATTTTATCTGACTCTGGGAAATTTAAATTCAAACTAAGAAAATAAAACTCTTAACAGCCTTAGCAAATAAGCTTAGTTTCTTCCCTATTGGGATATTGATTTGGGACTTATATTTAAAAATGCTATAGACTGAATATACTTGAAGTAATTTATAATTTTAGTGATACTTTGAGAAAACGATTTACTTTTGCACTTTTTTTTTTCTTTTTTAGAGACCTGTGTTTAATGCTGTTTTTAGTCAAAAGGTATGAATGAAATCTCTCCATCTGAGATTCAGTAAGTTAATGAGTTTATTGAGGACCTCTTTCTTTTCTGTTGAACTGAGTTGATCTCATCAAAAAACTTTGTATACATTTGAAGAAACTGGGTTTCCCATATGTTTGTCTTGTGTGGTATTGAGTATAAGCTTGGGTTTTGAGCTGGCTTCACAGATTGTTTTGTGTCTGAGTTTCTATCTTTTTGCAGGAACCTGGGACTGGCAACTTGCTAGGTGTTTCTTTTTTTTTTCTTTTTCATGAGGCAGTCTCTTAAATCTTCATTTTTGATCTTTTTTTTTTTCTCTCTTTCAAGAATAGCTGCTTCTTGGGCCCATCTTATCAGTTAGGCATTCAGTAGCTACATTAAGAAAACTTTATATAAGTTTATACACTGAAAAGGATGGATTGTTTATTTTCATTGGTATAACAAGGCCTTTAAGAGAACAAATTATTCTAAATTGCCTCTCTAAAGGATCCTATAAAGCATGCAAAAGACGGGTTATGAAAATATAATAATTTCCTACCTCTGTGTGGTATTATTAAATTATATTGTAATATTCCTTCAAAGAACTTACTCTGACTGTTTAATGAGAAATAAGCACTAGTGTAAATTAAAAAGTTCTAATATTTCCATGAATTTCAATGAAATGAATTTATTCTGACAAAGATTTTTATGTTTATGTCAATCTTGAAAGCAGAATCTTAAAAGCAAAATCTTTCTAAGTAACTTAAGCCAGATATTATATGAAATATGTTTTATTTAGGGAGAGGAAGTAATTTTTATTAATTATTGAGTGAGCAGAAAAAAGGCTAAATTGATTACCAAGAGAATAACAAAAATCAGAAGGAAAAGAATTTAGTGATCTAAATACTTCAAAATACTTAAGTTAAACATTTGTAAATTATTGAGATTAACAAGTTCTTTTTTGATAAGGAGCCTCTGAGACATAGCCTGCTATAAAAGAATTGTTGAAAATGCCCCTCTCAACATGTGGAAAATATTTTTAAAACAAAAGAAAATAAGAAAAATATATGGACATTAATGAGTTCTAAAATAAGAAAAATGCAGTCAATACAATTGCCAAAAACTGGGTGGGTCCCCAACATAAAAAAAAAAAAAAATGCAAAAATCCAAGGTCAGACTGACAAAATATAAGAAATAGTGAAAATTTGAATGGAAATAGAGGCTATGTGGAAAAATTCAACACTAACTATGTTTTGTACTATATAAGCTTAAATTAATTTCTAAGATTTCTAGGTAACATTGATATTTAGTTAATGGATAGTCATTATAATTAAAGTTTATCAGTTCTTTTTATGCCAAAGAAAAATGAAATATATATGTGCAGCCACAATGTTTGTGGAAAGCCACAAGAAATTTATTTCTGTGTTATAAATGTGCTAAAAGAAAAGGGGAGGGGAGGATGTTTAATATGTTATGAGTTACATGAATCATGTTGTCAAAGCAGGAGACCTGAAATAATTTTCTTTGAGTTAAAATTTTACAACAATTATGTTTGCTTCATGATAGAAACCAAAAAATAATCACATAATACTTTGCCATAATTTTATTATTTCAGTTGCTAAGTTGTTCATAATTTGTTTCCTTTGAATCTAGCATCAGCAAAGTGAATGGTTTTAACTGGGAAATTCACATAATTTTTATTACTATTCAGATATTTGTTGTTGTTGTTGTTAGGTACCTTCGAGTCAGCTCTAACTCACAGCAACCCTATGTACAACAGAACAAATGCAGCCTGGTCCTGTGCCACCCTCACAGTCCTTGCTATGCTTGAGTTCATCATTGCAACCACTGTGTCAATCCACCTTGTTGAGAGTCTTATCCTTCACTGACACTCTATAAGCATGATAGTCTTCTCCAGAGAATGAACACTTATGACAACATGAACAAAGGAGGGAAGATGAAATCTTGCTATTCTAGCTCCCAAAGAGCATTCCAGCTGCCCTTTTTCCAGGGCAAATTTGTTCGTTCTCCTGGAAATCCATGGTATTTTCAGTATCCTTCACCAATACACTTCAAAGTCATCAACTCTTCTCTGGTCTTCCTTATTCATTATCTAGCTTTCACATGCATATGAACCAAAAGAAACAAACTAATGAGTCAGGTGCACCTTACTCTTCAAAATGATGTCTTTGCTTCTTAACACTTCACAGACTTCTTTTGCAACAGGTTTGTCCAGTGCAATGATATCTGATTTCCCGAGTGCTGCTTCCATGGATGTTGATTGTGGTTCCAAGTAAAATAAAATCCCTGACAACTTCAATCTTTTCTCCACTTATCATTATTTTTCTTATTGGTCCATTTGTGAGGATTTGTGTTTTCTTTATGCTAAAAGGTGTGATCCATACTGAAGACTGTAGTCTTCAATCTTCATCAGTAGGCACTTCAAGTCCTCTTCACTTTCACCAAGCAAGGTTGTGTCATGCATATATTGCAGAGATTGTTAATGATACTTCCTCCAATCTGGATGCTATGTTCTTCCTTATATAGTCCAGCTTCTCAGTTTATTTGTTCAGCACATAGATTGAATAAGTATGGTGAAAGGATACAGCTCTGACATAGACCATTCCTGATTTTAAACCATGCAGTATCTCCTTGGTTCATTTGAACAACAGCCTATTGGTCTATGTATATGTTCCTGATGAGAACAATTAATTGTTCTGGAATTCCCATTCTTTGCAAAGATATCCATAATTTGTTATGATGCCTTTGCATGGTCAATAAAACACAGGCAGATATCTTTCTGGTATTTATTTTTAGCTAAGATCCATTTGACATCAGCAATCATGTCCCTCATTCCACATTCTCTTCTGAATCCAGCTTGAATTTCTGGAAGTTCCCTGTAAATATATTCCTGCAATCATTTTTTAATTATCTTATGCAAGATTTTACTTGTGTGTGATATTAATGATATTGTTCTATAATTTCCACATTTTATTGGATCACCTTTCTTTGGAATGGGTACAAATATCATTCTCTTCCAGTCAGTTGGCCAGGTAACTGTCTTCCAAATTTCTTGGTACAGATGAGTAAGTGCCTCCAGCACAGCATCCATTTGTTGAAACATTTCTATAGGTATTCTGTCAATTCCTTGAGCCTAAAAACTCACCAATTCATTCAGTGCAATTTCAACTTCTTCCTTCAATACCATTGATTCTTGATCATATGCTACCTCCTGAAATGTTTGAACAGTGACCAATTTTTTTGATATACTGACTCTGTGTACTCCTTCCATCTTTTTTTAATGCTTTCTACATCATTAGTTTGTCCATAGAATCTTTCAATAATTCAACTCGAGGCTTGAATTTTTCTTCACTTTTTTCAGCTTGAGAAATGATAAGCATGTTCTTCCCTTTGGTTTTCTAACTCCAGGTCTTTGCACATTTGATTATAAAACTTAGCTTTGCCTTCTCAAGCCACTCATTGAAATCTTCTGTTCAGCTCTTTTATTTCAGCATTTCTTCTATTCACTTTAGCTACTCTTCACTCAAGACTAAGTTTCAGAGTCTCTTCTGACATGTATTTTGGTGTTGTCTTCCCTTCCTGTCTTTTAAATGACCATTCACTTTCTTTATATCTGATGTTCTTGATGTTATCCTACAACTTGTCTGGGCTCCAGTCACTGGTGTTCAATGCATCAAATCTATTCTTCAGATGGTCTTTAAAAGCAGGATGGCATACACTCAATGTTGTATTTTGGCTCTCTTAGACTTATTTTAATTTTCTTCAGCTTCAGCTTGAACTTCCATATGAGCAATTGATGATCTGTTCCATAATCAGATCCTGGCCTTGTTTTGGCTGAAGATATCGAGCTTCTCCATCAGCTCTTTCCCCAGATGTAGTCGATCTGATTTCTCTGTATTCTATCTGGTGATATTATGTGTATAGCTGTCATTTATGTTGTTGAAAAAAGGTATTTGCAATGAATAAGCTTTTGGTCTTACAAAATTCTCTCATGTGATCTCCGGCATCATTTCTATCACCAAGGCTGTGTTTACCAACTACCGGTGATTCTCTTTGTTTCCAGATTCACATTCCAACTAGAATAATTATCATTACATTTTGATTTGCATATTTGGTCAATTTCAGACTGCAGAAGTTGATAACAATCTTTAATTTCTTCACCTTTGGCTTTAGTGGTTGGTGCATAAGTTTGAATAATAGTAGTATTAGCTGGTCTTCCTTGTAGGTATATGGGCATTATCCTATCACTGACAGCATTGTATTTCATGATAGATCATTAAACATTATTTTTTGGCAATGAATGCAACTCCATTCCTCTTCAATGTGTCTTTCCTGGCACAGTATACCATATGATTGTCTGATTCAAAATGGCCAATACCAGTCCATTTCAGTTCACTAACACCTAGGATACTGATTTTTATGAGTTCCATTTCATTTTTGACTACTTCCAATTCTCCTAGAGTTATAGTTCATACATTCCAAGTTCTGATTATTAATGGATGTTTTCAGCTGTTTTTTTTTCCATTGTGAGTTATGCCCCATTAGCAAATTATGGTCCTAAAAGCTTTACTCCTTCCATGTCATTAAGGTCAACTCAACTTTGAGGAGGCAGATCTTCCTCTATCATATTTTGAATGCCTTCCAACCTGAGGGGTCCATCCTCCAGCATATATCAGATAATATTTCATAGTTATTCATAAAGTTTTCCAATAATATATCAGATAATGTTTCACTGGTATTCATACTGTTTTCAGTGGCCAGGTTTTTCAGAATTGGATGGCCCTATCCTTCCTCCCAGTTCCTCTTTGGAAGCTCCGTTGAAATATGTCCACTATGGTTGACCCTGCTGGTATTTAAAATACAGTACAACTGTACAGTAAAACTGACAGACAAGTGGTGGATTCAGATGTTTAGGGACTTAACAATCTTAGTATATTCTTGATATATCCTGACTGTTTGGTATTATGTCTAGAGATATTTTTGTCTCAATTTTCTTCTTCTTTTTTTTAATTGACTTTGTCTTTGCATTACTTTTGCAATTCCCATAAGATTCTTCACTTCTGAAAATTATTATTGTAAGATAACCATGGTAATTTTAAAGTTTTTATTTGCAGTTAACTTTTACTTTTCTGATTCACTGAAAACTTTTGACTAGAACATCTCAACAAAAAATGGACTACATCAGGCTTATAAAAAAAAGACTGTAATATTTCAAATGTGGATACCATTGACCCAATCAAGATTTCTAGAACTCTTATATAGAAACTGATGAAGTTTTCAGACTGCTGCTGATTTAGAATTGCATAGAACTAAAATTAACTACATAGGACTGAGTAAACTAAAAGATGTACTAAACTAAAAAACAAAAGCAAATTCACCACTGTCTTTGTGACTCATAGTGACCCCTGTATGTTTTCCAAGGTTGTACATCTTTGCAGAAGAAGACTTCCTCATCTTTCTTCTGTGGAGCAGCTGGTGGGTTCAAACCACCAATGTTTTGGTTAGCAGCCCTATGACTTAATCACAACACCATCAGAACTCCTTAAAAGAATTACCACAAAGCTTATATGAGAATATTCCTCATGTACATTGTTCTATTTTCTAGACATAAGAAATCACTTTTTCACCTATTTTAATGTAAGAATCAACTATTTTAGTAACTAATAACACTACCCTGGCTATAGAATATCTTATATTCAGAAACCTAAACTCACTGCTATCGAGTTGATTCCAACTTGTAGAGACCTCCACTGGGTTTCCAAGGCTGCAAATCTTTGTGGAAGCAGATTACCTCATCGTTCTTCTGGGGAGTGGCTTGTGGGTTCAAACTACTGACCTTTTAGTTAGTAGCCAAATTCCTTAACCACTATGCCATCAGAGTGCCTTACATAATATCCTATGGTAAGGTTTTTTGTTTTTTTTCCCTCCCATCTCCGGATTCTTGCTATTTGAATAGCTCAAATGGCACACCTTGATTATATGGCTCAAACATTTAGCTTTGTCCTGACCTGGATAGATTAATAGATTCACTCTAGGATTGAGCTTAACCCAATGTCAAATATTAACTCTTCCACCTGATGTCCCCCTTTTAACAGCTCATTAGGCAAGATCTGTATTCCATTTGTATAATCATTTAGCTTCTATTTTTGTACTTCAAATAAGGTTAAAGATGTTGTGACACATGCCAACATTCTGACTAAATATATTCAGAGTGTTTTAAATGATTTCACCCATGGACTCTAAGAAATGAATACCTGAAATGACTATAATGAGAGAAGACTTTCTTCAAAAGCAAATGGTCCTCAGTAACCTTACTACTACACAAAGAGGCACATGTTCCATTATTAAAACTGATTTTTGTGTGTATATTCCTGATAGTAGTGCTAATGTCACTCATTTTGTTTCCATATGCAATGTGTAGTGTTGAATTTCAATGATCCTGCTACTTCCCTAACTGGAATTATAAGTAATTCATTTTTCCCTTAGGGTGGATGGTTGAAAAATTGCTACTTTGTTTTAGAATCTTTGTATTCCTCCAAATCTGATGCAAAGGACCTTTTGTAAGTGCTGATGAGCAAAGACATCTCTTTGAAGACTAAGGTGTCCCTGACCCAAGCCATGGTATTTTCAATAAACTTGTATGCATGTGAGAGCTGGATAATGAATAAGGATGACTGAAGAGTTGATGCTTTTGAGTTGTGGTGTTGACGAAGAATACTGAAAGTACCATGGACTGCCAGAAGAACAGAAGAAATCTGTCCTGGAAGAAGTGCAGCTGGAATGCTCCTTGGAAGCAAGAATGGCCAGACTTTGTCTCACCTACTTTTGTCATGTTGTCAGAAGGAACCATTCCCTGAAGAAGGATATAATGCTTGATAAAATGGAGGGCCAATGAAAAACAGGAAGACCTTCAACTGGATGCTTTGACACAGTGGCTACAACAATTGGGTCAGGTATAGCAAGGATTGTGAGGCTGGATCAAGACCAGGCAGTATTTCATTCTGTTGTACACAGGGTCACTATGAGTCAGAGTCAACTCAATGTCACCCTACAACAAAAATGTATTCTCCCTTGTTTCCATTAATACAACAATAAAATGTTGTTTTTCTTAATACATTTTATTGATGAAATTCTGCACTTCAAAACACTTAGCTTTTACCAATAATTATGTTGTTTGTCTTGGGTTATTTGGGTATGTTTCATCTTGACCTCTATCATTCTATCCTTACTGAGAAATGTTCCTCAAATATGGCTTTGTCTGTTGAGATGTTCTCCATAAAGCCCACTCACCCTTAAGAGAAGGCCGATTAGTTCACCAAGGTGATGAATATATGTGTGTATATATATATATATATATATATATATATATACACATATGTGTGTGTGTGTATATATATATAAATATATTTTACCTAAAGCTCCTCAAGAAAACAGACCAAGTAATTGAAGATGGAGGACTACTCCATTGTGGGTGATCAGTGCCCCCTAGCAAAGGCTTGATCCAAAGGGGGGCATGTAAATGGAAAATTTGAAACTGGAGATATATGTATTAGACATAAGAATAGTAATATGCATTTGCAGAAAACAAAAGGTCAGGATGTAAGCCATTTGGGAAGAATATGTCAAGATTTAAACAATTTGTTCCTGGAAAAATTGTGTTCATGAGTACAATCATGTACTCGTCTAGGTGGAACCTACTCCTGGCTGACTTTTACATTTCAAAAGACTTCAAGCTGAAGCTGATGCTATCTACAATCAATAATTTCCTTTATTCACTACGTATATAGACTCCTCTCTCTGATTGAATGATGGAGTGCTTTGCAATTTAATTAGCATTGCCTAGCTCGAGCTGTATAATTTCTCAACAAAACTCCATTCCTTTCACTCCTAATAATGCAGCCACTTCTGTGGAGTTGGATCCAACTCATAGCAACTCCTCCTTGGGTTTCAGAGAGTATTACTACGGAAGTAGATTACACAATCTTCCTTCTGAGGAGTGGCTGGTGGGTTTGTATCACCAGCCTTCTGGTTAGCAGCAAGTGCCTTAGGCACTATGCCACCAGAGCTCCTTCACTCCTAACAGAGAACAAGATTTTCTTCTTTGACACTAAAAAGGAGAATGCATATATCTAAAGAACCTTTTAGATTAAATTAGCATTGGCAAAGGAATGACCCAATAACAACATGCCTGAAGCTATTTAAATAAACAAACACATCATACTTCCATAGTTAGAAAGCCTGGCAAGTTAATCAAAATATGCCTTGAGAAAGATTAACTAACTTTGAGAACAGCAGATTTCTGAGATGCTTAATAAACCATGCAAAGCTATACAAAGTCTGAGTCAGGATGTTGGCAAAATGAAAAGAAACAAAAAAAGGTGTAAGTACTAAGCAACATGTGTGTGTAGCCTTATTCTCCTTTTATGAAATGTACTTGGGTTCTTTTTCATTTTATCTTTACTTCACCTGTTCAGTAAATAATGATCTCTCTTTGGATATGTGGCAGACACTACTAATTGCTTATATAACACATACTGCATGTCTCTTCCTCACTAATAGGATGCAAATTTTGCCTAGCTTCATGACAGAAGTCATTTTTAACTTAAGTCAGTCATAGGAATCCTACTCTTTGCTGATAATGGGTTTGATGTGGAAATATGGTTGCATTTTTACCTATGAGAACTGAGGGGTTATGTAATGAAGGTGCTTTTGGGAAGGATTTTCTTCCCAATCAAATGAGTAAAGTATTAGAGGAAACTCCCCATTCCTTCCTACCTCTGGTCCTTGACATAAGAGGATGTGATGTTTGGTGCTGAGATGGCCATCTTGTATATAATTGGGAGGGGAAAGCTGAGAGAATGACAACCAGAATTCTTCCTCAAGGATTCCAACTTGGAATGCAGTAAATCAAAATCTTCTTGGTTTGTCTTTGGTTAGAAAAGAAAAATAATAATAATGAATCCCAGGAATAATAACAACAAGGTAAATTTCACTATTTTGCATCAAGCCTTCGGTGGTTTCTCACCTTAATTAAAGTAGAAACCAAAGTTTCACAATGGTCTGAAAAATTCTAGAAGATCTGGCTCCAGGTAGCAGTCTGATCTCAGATACTATTCCCTTTGCCCTTGCTCACTCTGGTTCAGCCATATTTCTTTGTAGTTCCGTTGTTGTTGTTGTTATGTGCCGTCAAGTCGGACCCGACTCATAGTGACCCCTCCTTTGGTTTCCAAGGCAGTATCACTACGGAAGTAGATTGCCCAACCTTCCTTATGTTTCTACATATTAGATATACATATCTTTATGCCTTGCTTCCTCACTCAGTGCAATAGAGACCTTTTCCACCAGTGACTATAAGTAAATAAAAATAAAGAAATGAGAAAAATAAATCAGTGTTGTTTTCTATCCTCTTACTCTGATACATTTAAAATTTATTATCACATATATGTATCCCTTTATCATTTGTCTTTTCCCACTGCCATGTATCATCCACACAATTAAGATCTTTGTTCATTAGTTTATAGATTCACAATGCCTAGAAGAGTGTGTGTCTTATGGTAGCTACCAATATATTTATTAAACAAAGAATAAATGAAGAAAGCAATGATAATTCTTCTGCCACTCATCTGTTGACTGGAATTGAGAATTGGTGTAGTCCATTCTCCAATCTCAGAGGACTCCTCCAGATAGCTCTCAGAAGACTATTACAAAACTGCCCCCCAACTTCCTCACCTCTCTCCCTTCTGCTTTCCAGATCCAAGGAGTGGTAGGAGGAGAAAGGAACAATACATCCATTTACATAAATGCAATGTACATTAATTTATATAGTGATGTTTTGAAATTTTGCTCTGTAGCCATAGAAATATCACTCCTCCAGAGTATGTATAAGGTCTTCTGAGTCACCATTTGGGCTGTGGTGTTTCTCCATGGTTCAACAAATGGACCCAAAAGTCCCCTGTGAAAACAACACCCAACACTATTACCGTTAAGTCCACACATTTGACTATTTAGTGTTACAGAGATATTTCAGTGAAGCAGTTCCTTTATATTTTACTCATATTGTATTTCTTTTTAAACCAACTGCCATTGAGTTGATGCCAACTCCCGACAATCTCATCTGTTGCAGAGTAGAATTGTGCTCTACAGGGTTTCCAAGGTTGTGACCTTTTGGAAATAGGTTGCTAGGCCTTTCTTCTCAAGTACCCCTAGGTGGGTTTGAACTGCCAGCTTTTCCATTACTAGTTAAATGTTTAACCATTTGTTCCACTTATGGACTCAGTACATTCCATTAGTACTCCTGAAAATTTAGGCATAGTTCTTGTGGATGAGGTTGAACCATCAAGTCTCTCAGTTCTACTTAAATTACCACTATTCTCTGATTCTGACCCTCTCATAATTGGACCAAGACTGGGTCACCTTATCTTCTCTAAGACTTTTCTGTCCCATATATAAGAAGATCTCTTACACAAATATAGTTTTGACCATGTGACTCTCAAGTACAGACCCTTCCTACAAGGATATGTCAAAGTCTCTAAGATCCTCAACCATTTGCTGGAAAAGTATTAAAAACATTTATAAGTTATTTTGGCTAGCTTAAGTTGACAGGATTCCACTAAAGGGGGAATATTCCTCAGAAAACTTAATCAGCATGTTTGGGAAGCATGAGGTTGGGGTTAGATGAAGTCTCTTGTTGATCTAGGAATTTAAGCTCTGAAAATTCATAGCAATAAAACAAGTGTCAAACTTGCTTTGGCTAGCATCTCCCAAACATATTTGATGACACAGCACTTTTTTCCTGTCACACATGGAAAATACTGGTTAGTCTATTTTCTTGTTTTGTAAGGACACTAAAAATAATTTAATTTTACTTTGACAACTGAGGAAAATATGACTATAGAGTCTATCAGCTTCAGCTTGAAGTCTTTTGAAATGTAAAAGTCAGCCAGGAGTAGGTTCCACCTAGATGAGTGGCACAAAATGTTTCCATTATACATGATTATAGTCAGTTATACATGATTGTACTCATGAACACACTTTTTCCAGGAACAAATTGTTTACATCTTGACATCATCAATGTAAACAACATCGTTGTTGTTATGTGTTGTCGAGTTGGACCCGACTCATCTGGGGTACTACTAATAATACTGTTATGGGGCTATAGATTTTAAAATTTAGGAGAATAACTAACATTCACACTCATCTCAGAGCATGCTGTGACAGTTTGTTCTTAACATAAATATCCCCTGTAAATTTGAATTTTTGAGATTTTGCTTATTCTTGTAAAATTAAATTGTAACAAACTATTAGGATGAACTACATTCTAGTTAACCAAGAATGCACTTTAAATAATATCTTAGCATCCTGCTACGTGATATGCAAAATAACCAACCTGAAATCTGTGGCTGTGGAATCAATTCTGACTTATGGTGACTTGATGTGTGTCAGAGTAGACTTGTGCTCCATAGGTTTCTCAGTGACTGATTTTTCAGAAGTAGATCACCAGGCCTTTCTTCTAAGGTGTCTCTGGGTGGACTAGAACCACCATTGAGAGTGCTAGCCATTTGCGCCACTCAGGATTCCTGTACAAAGAGGTATGTTACTACACATAAAGAATAATACTGACTTTAAAGATGCAATAATCTGTAAGGAAGATAAAATATATTCATAGATATCCAAGGAAAGATTACAATAATGGAAGAAAAAGTCTGAGACAAATATTCATAATGGAAACTATGGTATGTCCCTTAGACATCATATCAGTACTAATTTCAAAAATAGCTAATGAATCCAGTAACAATGAGTATTTCTAATTTCCATTCTGGCAGAAAGTTAAATAGTCTTTTCCTAAAACTGCCTATTTTCACACATGTTTAGCCTCTTGATACTTTTATATAAGGGATCAGAACACTATTTCAGATGCCTCAATTCATATCCCTGGAGCCACTTTCATTGAAACTCTGCACACTTGAATGCTGCTGCCTGATCTAATAATGTAAAGTAGAGCAGATAGATAAACACCAGAGGGACGTGATAGATGTTGTTCATTACACATAGGTGGGCCTGGGCAAAATGATTGATTTCTGAAATGTCCAGATTTTTTTTTTTTTTTTGCTGGTACCCCTAGGAAGTCTTCCAGAACCATAGAAAAAAACTTACAGGTGCAAATACATTGTTAAAGGGATTATGAAGGGGCTCAGATTCAAATATTCAATCCAGCTTTAAGGGTTTTATAGGAATATCTGATATACATTATTATTATGGCATAAATTTTGATTAATATTAAGATTATGATATTATACTTCTCCTCTTTATATCTGTTGTATGCACATTTTTATCAAAATTAACACTTTTTTTTATAAGTATTCTTATTCACATGAGGCTTTGCCCTATATTTTGATTGTTCTATATTTAAGCAACAGACTTTATCTAACTGACAAGTATTTTAATATAATTGTATGCTAAATACTCAGGGATTAGTCAAAATTTATACTTAGGAGTTGAAAACTAAAAGAATTATTCCTATTTTAAAGAACATATATTCTCTTTTGGGGGACAAGATATTTGTGCAAATGTCTTGTATAAATTCAGGTATATATTCTGCCCCACAAACGTTTCTTCTTGATTACTATATTAGGCAATGGGTGAGATAAACATTTACTAAGCTGGTTCTATATATCAGGTACTTGGCATGCTTATTTAGTTTGGTATTCTGAATAGCTCTTTGAGGAATATAACATGGTGTTCATTTTAAAATCAAGAACAGAATCAGATAATTTAAATAACTGACTGAAGACATGCTAGCTCATTTTCTAGTTATATAAAACTGAGATAGCAAGAGAGTGTGTGAACTCCAAAGTTCAGGTGTTTCCTTACATTCACTGATAATGTACAAGGTGTCCTGCCATTAGATATGAAGCTCTTTTCTGTAGGAATTCATAGAAACAACAAGTGTGGGCTACTACAGTAAGGACAGACTCCATATGAGGAAGTGGAATTTGAGTTGAGCTTTAAAAAATGGATGTTGTTTGTATAGGCAAAGAAGTCGAGTACCAAGGGTAAGGAAGCTTACATAGACAAAGGCATGGAGATAGGAGTGACCTTGTCCTATCCAGTGGTCAGTGAAGTATGTATCTTCATGGAGGGAAGAATTCAATTTGGAATTCAGTATAATAATGACCTATGATTCTGTGGTTGCATTGGCTGGGAATTGAACCAGATCTCTTGATGGAAAGTGAAAATTCTACCACTAAACCACCACTGCCCCTGATAACAAAAATAGCTCAATCATTTATTGAATATATACACTTTGCTATGTAATATACCAAGGACATGTACTATTTCATTTAATTTTCACAACAATAGCAAAAGATAGTTCTACTACAATTGAATAATTGAGGAAACATGGAGATCAAGATATTATGCTTCCCTGTGATCAAGTGCTGCCTCATAATGTAAAGTTGGCTTTACAAGCTATATCAAAGACAGGGAATAAGATTCAAGTGAAATTTTAATTGTTAAAATATAGAGTTTACAGATTTATTAATTATTTTATTTTTATTTTCATTTCTTTTACAAATAAAAAAACTGAGGCCCAACATGGTTAGTGGTCTATACCATAGTCTGAACCAAGACCATAATAATGGTTTCTGTGTTTTCAGAGAATCTAATACTCTTCCCATTTTTGTATTCTAAGTCAAAATAACATTTGAGTACAACATTGTCAAAATCCCTTGTCAAATCCACTTTAATATTCTAACAAGGAAATGTTTCTTCTCCTGACACAATAATATTTTTGTGTGATTTTTTTTTATCCATTCAACAAATCACAGTATAATCTCTTTGCATGTTTGTTTTTTTCAAAATGATGTTATACAGATTACAAAATTGAAATACATACTGCTAGTTTAATGTTTAACATCTTTAATTAAAAATAGTGAGGATTGCTTTTCAAGTTTGCCTCAAATGAAAGAACTAAATTATGAGAGGATGATGTCATTAATAATAATAACTAGACTAGTGGAGGAAATTATAAGAATCACAACATCTCCCCCTTTTGAGACAGAAAACTAATTGCAGAAAAAGTTATCAATCAAAAGTAGGGATCAATTATTTAGGAAAAATAAAATTAAAACTAATTAAAAAAAAGATATCCCACAAGCAGACAGGTGTTAATGTTCAAGAAAGTGAAGTAAAACAAGGAGAGAGAGAGGAAAAAAAAAAGAAAGAAATTGGAAAATGTAGACTTATTTAAATGTTATTTTTACCCAGAAACTTTGACCTCTTTAACATGTTATTCATTTTTAGGTAGACTTTAAGTTCCTTTATCCTAGAAAAATACCTTTACACATATTGTCTTAGAAAAATTATTAATAACATCCCATTTAACTCTCCATGTTGTTGTTGTTGCTATGTGCCATAGTGTATCGATTTGATGGATGTGGTCACACTTCTTATTTTGAGTGAACTTCAGTTAAGAATATATTAGATAGACCAAGTACTGGAATTTCAGAGGGATTAAGTTATCATCTCTGGAATGAGGAAATAGGATGAGTACTTAGGAAAAATGAACATGATAATAAATCTCTAAACCTCACAGTCTTTTTCAATGGATGTTAGCAATGAGGAATAGCACATCTGTACCTCATACACACTGTCAACATTTCTCTGTTACCACTAAGATTTAAAGGGAAAAGTTTTGTGTTTTTCATAAGGTTGACAATAAGTAGTCATCACACTTCTACCTTAAGAAGAGAAAAAAATTCCATAAAGCTTTGACCATTGTACTAGGTAAGTGAAAAATTTTAGTTAAATAGCAATTGGATCTACTAAACTCTGAAGAAATGAAGAGTATAGTCAATTTAGGAAAATGAACATGGATTTAGAAAGGGTCTGATTAAAGAAAGAGAAGGAGATTAAGGGAAAAAACAAAAAGTGGAGTAACCAGGCTAAGATGCAGATTAGGGAGTTGAGTAGATGATCTAGGGCCCAAGCCAGAGAGGTTAATATTTTAAACGTTTATAAAATCAATGGGGAAATTTAAGTCCATACATTGCATTATATCACTAATAGATTATCAACAAGATCCCAGTTGTTATTAGTTGCCCTTGAGTCAATTCCAACTCATGGTCATTACATGTGTGCAGAGTACAACTGCACCATATGGTTTTTCAGGCTGTAATCTTTCAGAAGTAGATTGTCAGGCCTTACTTCCAAGGCACCTTTGGGGGGATTGAACTGCCAACCTTTCAGTTAGTAGTCAATCACTGAACCATTTGCACCACTCCCTGCACTATATAAATATAGTTTTACCCTTTAACACACAGATTACAGGATAATGTGTGAAAGAGGTGCTGATAAAGAAGAAAGAAGCCATGATACCATAAGAATGGATTTTAGAAGTTAAATTCCAATTTTGATTAATGTTCATGGGGTTGATAAATGTGAAAAACAGCCCAAAACTAGCCAGCAAGCTGGGAACCAGCTGAGGCAGCCCCATTACAGGGTAGCCCTGGAGGTGCTATTTCATCACAGATCATTACATAAATAAATGCTAACTGGAGGGAGCTTAACATGTCATTTTTTCTTATGTTCACCAAACCAAATGGTGGGCACAGCTAGGAGGTGAGTGTCATCAAGGATGGATTCTTTTACTTTGTTTTTAAATACTACCACAGAAGATTGCTCAAGCAACGATTACTAGCCATTGCTCCAGAAAATAAGGAGCCTTGGTCATGTAGTGCTTAAAGCATTCATCTACTAACCAAAATGATGGTGGTTCAAACCCATTAGCCATCAGTGGGAGAAAGATGAGTCAGTCTGCATTCATAAAGATTTATACCCTCAGAAACCCTAGGGGCAGTTCTAATCTCCTCTATAGGGTCATTATGAGTCAGACTGACTTCATGACAATGGAGTGAGTTCTAAAATGAATTCTATGCAGAGTAAACAGTACCTGATTCTTCTACATCTTAAATTACTTCCTGGTGGTCCAATTACAAACTTTAATATAATTCTACCTCAGAGATAAAGACCTTGGTTTCAATTTCAGCTCTGCTAATTACTGACAATTATTCTGGCTAAAGTAATATAAAATCTCAGATTTGCTTTCTCTGTGTTATGTATTGAATTTTGCCCCCCAAAATATGTGTGGGGATCCTAACCCCCATGCCTATGGATGTAATATAATATAATGTAATCCACTTCTACAATGTAATCAAATGTAAGAGAATCACCTTCCATAATGCAATCCAATACAACGTGGTTAGTTGAGGTTATATACTGTAGGCTGGATCCTAAACCTTATCACTTCTGAGTTATATCAAGACCAGAGTATACATAGAGATGCAAATGTGCACTCTTGATAGAAAACAGATGACATATGAAGAACCCTAAGGACTGCCAGCAGTCACCAGAAACTAGGGGAAATGGCAAAGACCCCAATTTGGATTTTTAGCCACCAAACTATGAGAAAATAAATAAATAAAGCTACCTATTTGTGGTATTTGTGTTACAGCAGCACTAGGAAATTAAGATAACTCATCTGTGAAATAGTTTTAAGGTTGTTGGCAAAATGATCCAAGTATAGCTAGGGTCTTGACCCAAAGCCTGGTAAGTAATAGATTTAAGAAAACATAACTATTCAAATAAAGACTAACTTCTTTTATGACTCTTGACTACATAATACAGTTCAGTGATTTATTTTACATTTTTTAAAATTTTATTGTGATTTCAAAGTTTGCAGAGCAAATTCATTTTCCATATAGCAGTTCATACACATTTTGTCTCATGACATTGACTGCACTTTCCCACAATGTAACAGCTCCCCTCCCATTTCCTCCCCATAGTTACCTTCTCCCTGTGTCCTTCCCTCCATGCACTCCTACACCGGAAGCTGTATCCCTGTGCATACACTGCCCTTCTATTCTCCCATGATCGATCTCTCCAAGGAGTGTATCTACCTAATGTAAGCATTCAGCTCATATGCCTGTCTTTTGTTTGGCTGGAAGCCACAGGAGTGGGTTCAATTCCAGACCTGAAGGGCAGCTAGGGGCCATAGTCTTAGGGGTTTCACCAGGCTCTATCAGACCAGCAAACCTGGTGCTTTATTTATTTTTATGATTTTGAGTTTTGTTCCACATAACAATATATAACACATTTTTCTCCCACTCTATCCAGGATCTCCTACATAGATCCCCCTCTGAGTGGCTGACAGTAGTAGCCATGCACCATCTAGTTCTTCTGGTCTCACAATCACATAGGTTGAGGATCTTATGGTGTACCAATCCCTTGGACTAATTGTTTCCATGCATCTTTGGTTTCTTCATTCTTTTTTTTGCTCTGGTTGAGGAGAGACTCATTTTACCATCTAGATGGCTGCTTGCAAGCTTTTAAGATCCCAGTTGCTGCTCACCAAAGTAGGATGTGGAGCAATGTTTTTGTGTAAAATGTTATGCCAGTTGAGCTTGATGTCCCCTGCAACTATGGTCCTGAGCCCACAGGCCCAACTACTTGCTCCCTCTGGGTATCTAGCTGTAGCCAAGAAGTCACGACAACCTTGTCCCTTGTCAGCTGTGCTGTACACCTGGACATTCTTACAGAACATAAAAATATGCCTGTAGATACATTGTCTGCCAACTCTATACATGGTCATGGGCACATTCTTCCCTGCCTAGACATACCTGATCATTCAGCCTATCCACCCATCTAGCCACCCTAGATCCATGTTTGCCATCAAGTTCAGTGATTTCTTATAGTACTTGGAAAATATACAAAACCCTTAACAAGACTCTCCATGCTTGGCATGCCATCTACATGCTGCTCCAGCCTCATTTCTTGCCATGTTGTCCCTCGGTGGACCACACAGATTTTCTTTCCATTTCTTTAGCATAACAAGTTCTTTCCCCATTTCATTATCATTGCACAGCTCAATAGATTCTTTTTTCCCAGGCCAATTCCTTGCCAGTCTTTTCTGGAGAGTTCATGTTTATCCTTTAGTTCTCATCTATATGTCACTTCCCTTTGGAGGTCTTCATTCCCTCTTTGGTCTCCCATCACACACTCTAGTTCCCCTTTATGACGCTTATCAGTTTATAAGAATATGTATTTCAAGTTAAACTTGTTTGTTTTATATGTACCTCTCCTGCCATTCTTTAAGTCCCAAGAAATTCAGAATACTATCTTTCTGTGTATCACTGCATCCTTAATGCCAACTACCCAAAAAAACAAACCCACTGACACCAAATTAATTCTGACTAATAGTGACTCTATAGGACAGAGTAGAACTGCCCTATAGGGTTTCCAAGGCTATCAATCTTTATGGAAGTAGACTGTGTCATCTTTCTCCTGCCAAGCGGCTGGTAGGTTCAAACTGCCAACCTTTGGGTTAGGAACCAAATGCTCTAACCACAGCTCCTCAGTGCCAAGTAAAGTACCTGGCATATAGGAAACCTTCCATAAATGTTTGATAAATCAACAAACTAACTGACCCTGTTTACTGGTGGAACACTTAGGGAAACAGTTCTAACATTTGTGATCTGAAATAGTTATTACCATTTCCAAATGCTTGAGTATATTATGCAGGCCCAGAAATAAATATGTTTTATTGTATTTTGGACAAAGCACATTTGAGGTATCCAATTATTAATATTGACTATTGTTGCTTTTGTGTGTTTCATATATAGACTAATTTTATTATCTTACCAGTCAAAAAATAATGTATTTTTAAAAATATTTTATTGAATACTTTTCTTGTTCAAATGTGTGTAGGGAGGTAGATAAATACATAGATATATAGATCCATAGATAACAAGAGAGAGAAAAAGAGGGAGAGAGTAAGTATTGTGTGTATATATAAAACTCTGAAAATTTCAAAAATAAACAAGAAAGCCAGTGGTTCTCAATACATTTTTTTTTTCTCTAAAAGACATAGAATAGCTCCTTCCTCTCCTATTCTACTCACAGCACACTATGACTTTCTGTAAACACTCTATTTATTCAACATTAGAATCATATGACACATACCAAACCATAATGCACTTTCATTTTCTTTGTTTTATATAAATGGCCCATGTGGGAGGGGTTGTTCTTACTTTTCTTTACTAAACGGCACATTGTAATGAAGAACATAGCTTGAGCACATTTCTAGAGAGAACATTTCATTTTTCTTCCCCTCTTGTTTAGTCAAACTTAAATTGCAGACCCAGTTGAAGTGTCAGTGATTCTCACCCTAATTCATTAACAATAGCAAAACAGGGAGGGAACAAGGTAAGATTCCTCTAAAATAGAGCAGAATAATTCCCAGAGGGCATAACAGGGTGGGCAGAGAAGGGGTTTTCATAGTGCCTACACAAGCAGCGTATTCAAGATGGAGCAAAATCATACCAGCAGAGACAGTGAATTGCAATTAGGATACAGAAGTGTTTAGTTTAGAAAAAGGAGTTAAAGTAAAAGAATTTGACCATTTCAATATTTTGCTATAGAACTAATCATTGAGGATTGTAAAGGGTGACTAAGAACCCAAATCTCCACCCATGAAATCACTTCCAAATCTTGTCAAAATTCAGAAGCAGAAGACTATACTTGGTGACCACCCTCTCCAGTCCAGTTAATGAATTCCTCCAGTGAATCAAGTCTTAAAATAGCTTATTTATCCTAAGAAGCAAATGATTTACCTGCTCAAATGTCCCCAGATGTTACTACTTCTGTATTATTATATTTCTGAACTCCTACCATTAATACTGCTACTACTTTTACTAATGGTAATACAGTCACAATTAATACAATGACTTCTTATCATTTATGAAATCATCCAATGTATTGCTGTTATAGATTTTATGTGCAGGCAAGTGCATTCTGACTCACAGCAACCCTACAGGACAGAGTGAATCTGCCCTAGAGGCTTTCCTAGGCTGAAAGCTTTACAGCAGTAGATTGTCAGGTCTTTTCTCCCTCGAAGCCATTTAGTGAGTTTGAACTGCTAACCTTTATGTTAGCAGTAAAGTGCTTTAATCTCTGTGTTACCAGGGATCCTTACGCTATGTACTGTTGTTGTTGCTAGGTGCTGTCGAGTCGTCTCCTACTCATAATGGCCCTACACACAGCAGAACAAAGCACTGCCTGGTCCCGCAGCAGCTCCACGATCCCTGCTATACTTGAGCCCATCATTGCAGCCACTTTGTCAATCCATCTTGTTGAGGGCTTTCCCCTTCTTCGTTGACCCTCCACCTTACCAAGCATAACATCCTTTTCCAGGGAATGGTACCTTCTGACAACATGACCAAAATATGTAAGATGAAGTCTGGCCATTATCTATTCCAAGGAGCATTCCTAATACACTTCCTCCAGGACAGATTTGTTTGATGTTTTAGCAGTCCATGGCACTTTCAACTTTCTTCACAAGCACCACAACTCAAAAGCATCAACTTTTCTTCTGTCTTCCTTATTCTTTGTCCAGCTCTCATATGCATATGAGACAATTGAAAATACCATAGCTTGTGTCAGGCGCACCTTAGTCCTCAAGGAGACATCTGTGCTCTTCAGCATTTGAAAGAGATTCTTTGAGCCAATTTGCTCAGTGTTAAACATCATCTGATGTCCTGACTGCTGCTTCCATTGGCATCAATTGTAGAACCAAACAATGTGAAGTCTTTGACAACTTTAATCTTTTCTCCATTTATCATGATGCTGCTTATAGGTCTAGTTGTGAGGATTTTTGTTTTCTTTATATTGAGATGTAATCCATACTGCAGACTGTATTCTTCAATTTTCATCAGTAAATGCTTCAAGTCATCCTCACTATCAGCAAGCAAAGTTGGGTCATCAGCGTATTGCAGGTTGTTAATGATTCTTCCTCCAAACCTGATGCCATGTTCTTCTTCATATAGTCCAGCTTCTCAGATTATTTGCTCAGCATACAGATTGAATAAGTATGGTGAAAGGACACAACCCTGACACACTCCGTTCTTGATTTCAAACCATGTAGTGTCCCCTTGTTCTGTTCAAACCACAGCCTTCTGGTCTATGTACAGGTTCCTCATGAGTACAATGAAGTGTTTTGGAATTTCCATTCTTCTGAATATTAAACATAATTTGGTATGATCCACACAATCAAATGCTTTTGCATAGTCAATAAAACACAAATAAACATCTTTCTGGAATTCTTTTTTATGTACTAGGCATTGCTAACCACAAACACACACATACACAATTTTACTTAGAAATATACACACACTTTAATTCTGATAACTGCCTAATGAAATAGGTTTATTAATCCTTTTTGACAGACATGGAAACAAACTCTGTAATGCATAATCATTTGTCCAATGTCACACAACTAGCAAATGGCAAGGCTGAAGTAATACTCAGTTTGACTGACAAATCTTCACTCTTTTCCATTAGTTTCAAAGAAGATTTGTATTTTAACTAAAGCCTTAAACTAAAAGAAACTATTTTAAAACAAGGTTTTTGGCAAAGGCCCCTACACTAAAGGCAGAAGCACTGAGATAAACACTGCTAAGGTTCTTATACCCTTGGAATATGACTGCAATCTTTGCTCTTTCTCCACTAATTCTAAAATGTTCATTGAGCTACTTCAATGGAATTCTTGATACTAAAGCTTACTTAGCCTGCTCATATTGCAAATATTCACTCACACCATTATTAACACAATTATGCCAGGAAATACTCAACCAGCCAGGTAATGACATCAGTTACCATTCAGGTGAGGAGATATTTTCACTACTACACTTGCCTCTGGGATTTTGGCTGAAATGAACACCCAGTGTTTCCAAGTATCTAAGACCTCAGGATAGAATGAGATTCAGCAGGGATTTCTGACTGAAAGGTTCCCCTGTAGCTGAATGCCAATGAGAGGACTCTAGTGTTGGAAGGAGGTTTTCCAATGTAATGTGTTCCCACTGAGCATTTCTTACAGCACACATGGATTGAGTTGAATGTGTGCTGTGTGCCCAATGCGATGTACTCGGGAAATAATGACAAAAAAAAAAAAAAAAGAGAGAGATAATCTTTTTTGTAGTTTTTTTGTAGTTCATGATTAATGATAAAAATAGACATAAAAAACTCTTTCTATCCATTGTGGTTAGATCTACAGGATAAAGCAGTGTGAGAACACACACAAAAAAAGGTCTAATGATGAATAGTAAGAATTTAGAAGGTCCAGGGTAAGGGGTATGACAAGAAGTGTCCACTTTTCTGCCTGACAACACCCTATGCCTAAGAAAAGGAGTAGAAAAAGCATGGAATTTGGAATCAAGAGAAGTTGCTATTAACTAACTGTTCTGCATTCTTGTTTAGGACTTAATCTTTCATTACCTAATTTCTTCATTCATAAAATGAACACAATATAACCATTACTAGCTCCTGGAAAAAGTATGAAAATGCTTCATAAACTATCAAGTACCATGTCCATTAAAGTTATTAACAAAACAAATAAGTTTAAATCTCCATTTCAATATCTCTGATCCTCATTTGGTAGAGTGCCATGTACACAGAAGGTGTTCAATGCTGAAGAGTGATTAAAAGCATTCTAGATATGCTTCTAGCATAGATATTTTATATTTATACATCATATATATATATATATATATATATATATATATACACACACACACATATACATATACTGTATTTGTATACACTCATATTTATATCTGCATGTTGCATGTGGATATCAAACAGTATTTTTCACTTTCATTTTCTAAGAAAATATTTCTAAGATCACAATAACTGTTGTCACCATAGTGTCTGATTTACACAGTATAATTACTACCCATTTAAGATAATAGTCTGTGAAATAGGGAGTGCTAGTTTTACACATATTTTACAAGAATAGTGTGGTGGTTATGTTTGTGTGTCAACGTGGTTGAGCCTAGTTGAGTGGTTGGGCAGCTGGATGTAGTATTCCCCATGATGAGACTATAATCAACTCCATGGTGGAATCTATTGTGAGCAGTTGAGTAGCTGCTTTAGGGGTGTGGTCTTTTTCCTGTACATAAGGAGAAGCCGTGGGGAACGGTCTCTAGCTTATGGCACACTTGAACCCTGTATGTAGAAGTGTCATTGTTCAGCAGACTTCCATGCTCTGCCGACCTTGGGATTTTCAACAGACTTGAATTAATGGTATGCTGTTTGGTTTGGTAACATCGGGACCATGCCTTTTCACTTGTCGACCTTTGTCAGCTTCAGTAGCTATCAGGTGCCTGACTGGAGAGATGCCTCTAACTTCAGTGGGCCGGAAGCAAGAGGCAGAACTGAAGCTCAAGGTTGAGGGGCTTTCACACAGCCCCATAGCCTAGCACTTTGAACTTGGACTTAAAGCCTACAAATCGTAAGAATAAACTCCTGTTTGTTAAAGCCATCCCATTGGTGGTATATTTCTGTCAGAGTGGTACTAGGTAACCAGAACAAATAGAAACAGAATGGTAACCCATAAGGGAACCAACAAATTCTGACTCCAAATCCACTTTTCTTTTAAATATTCTTTGTGATTTCCTCTTTTTAAGAAGCCCCTTTAATGGAGCAGGGAGGGAATTTAAAGTCCCCATAACAAATCCCTGTGGTAGTATAATATTTAACAAGATAGTCATTTTAAACTAGAGTTTGAAGAGTTGTAATACAGTCTTTGGGTTCTTCTATGAAGTATCTTTTTATGCTTTGCATGCATTTCCTTCCTATGCTTTTTGCTTTTAGGAGTTTTCTCTTACCAATACTTTTACTAATTGTTTTTTTAATATCTGATATTTGCCCTTTATCCCCTACTCTAAAGATGCAATGATAAATGTTGGCTAAAATAACATTTCATGCTGTATTTTTTGGCTCTAGCCAAATAACAAGATTAACAGAAGTATATAAAAAAGCATACTTTAAATGCAAGGAGGGGGGAAAAAAAGAGCAAGTGGAACAAAATACTACACACAAATACAGCCACACATAATGTGAAAACTTGGTATGTGGTAGTGTTGGAATTAGAAAATAGTAGAAAAGACACATGTTGCTAGATAATTGCTTGTACAGACTAAAAAAAAATAAATTGGAATTTTATTCCTATGTCATACCATACAAAAATGAATTCTAGCTAGACAAAACCTTACAGCTTTTATCAGAATATAGAAAATAATATTTTATGATATTAAGATAGGAAATAAATTTCTGTTAAAACAAGACTTAAAATAAAAACTACAAAAAATAAATATATTGATTATGTGAAAAGTAAAAATACCTATCATTTAAAATTATAAAGATAAACTTTTAAAAGTAAAAGAATATATCTGCAATTAATCAACAAAGGATTAGCATTCAACACATACCATTGACTTCTCCAAATCTAATACAAATACATGAACATCCGAATAGGCAAATGGGAAATTCACTAAGGACAAGGAATACACAGATGAGGAAAGTCAATGGCCAAAAGAAATGAAAAGATATCAATCCCACTAGTAATCTGGGAAATGCCAGTTAAAATAATGAAACAATTTAACATCTATCAGAATGGCAAAAAATTAGAAATCTGTATGAGATGATAAGAAAATAAATGGCAATCTCCTACTCTGGGTAGTAAGTTTGCACTAGTTAATAAAGTTCAGAATATAGATATTCTTTGATTGTAAAATTCTACAACTTGGTGTACATCTTAGAAAAATATGTGCAGGACCATGGTCACAGGGACATCAAGGTCAATTGGCACAACATACTGCACAAAAACATTGTACTATGGTGAGTAACAACCTAAGATGCAACAAGTGGTCTCTCCTTGTCTGGAGCAAAGAAGAATGAAGAAGAAATCAGAGACACATGAAAACAATTAGTTCAAGGGACTAGTGGAACATGGGAACCTTGGCCTAAAAGACTCTGAGACCAGAACTAGATGGTGCCAGGCTGCCACTGAGAAAGGGATTAAAACTGGAGATCCTGGATAGAGTGAGAGAAAATGTGGAATAAAACTCAAAATCATAAAAAAAAAAAAAAAAAGAAAGAAAGAAATAAACTGGGTTACTGGTCTGATAGAGACTGGTGCCAAGACTATGGCCCTTAGTTACCCTTTGTGCCTGGAATTGAACTAACTTCTGTGGCTTAACTTCCAGCCAAATAGACAGGCCTATAAGGTAAACAAAGGAGCTCTGATGGCGCAGTGCCTAAGGCACTTCATTGCTAACAGAAGGTTGGTGGCTCAAACCAACTAGCCACTATGAGGAAGGAAGATAGGACAATCTATTTCGGTAAAGATTTACTGCCTTGGAAACCCAAAGGGGAGTAGCTATGAGTTAGAATCAACTCGATAGCAGTGACTTTTGTTTTTGTTTTTGTTTTTGTTTGAGTTTATGAGGTGAACAATTATATCAGGTAGGTACATTCCTTAGCACAATCAACCATGGGAGATCAGAAGGGCAGCATATCTGAAGGGTGATAGTTCAGAGGACAGGAATGCATAAGAAAGAAGGACACAGGGAAATGATAACCACAGGGAGGTAGTGGAAAGAAAGCTGTTCCATTTTGGGGATTACAATTAACGTCATGAAACAAAATGGTATGAATTGTTGAATGGAAAACAAATTTGCTCTGTAAACTTATACCCAAATCACAGTAATAATAATAATAGAAAAGGTATTGCAAGGAAAAAATGTGTATGCACATAAGGAAATATGCATAAGAATATCTACAGCAACACTGTTTATAATAGGATGAAAAATGGGAATAATTTTAAATTATCTTAAAATATTGCTTCCATGGTTTACAATATTCCAAACAAAACTTTATGGCAAAATAGACACAAAAGGGCCAAACAACAAACCACTTATCACCAAACTTTGAGTTGATAAATTAGAAACAAATAATATCAAAACAGTCATAATAATCCTTAATGGACTAAAGGACAAAGTCATGGATCAGATTATGCTAAGAAATTATGTATTTTCTTCTGAACAGTGAATCTGGATTTTACCTAAGAGCATCAAATTCTTTTTTACTTCTATGATATGGATCTCTTTCCCTTCTTCTTCACCTTGGACCTGGTCATCAGCCTGACCCTTGACAGCTCGCCTAGATACATCGAAGTATTCAAGCATCTTTCAATTTTTAAAACATTTCAGACAGATTTCAAGAAGTATAGCCACACCTCTTAAAAAATAATTTTTAGAAAGATAGATAGCTGCCATCAAGTCAACTCCTACTAGTGGAGAATTTACATACAGCATTGCCCAGTCCTCTGTCAACCTCACCATTTCCGGCATACTAAAGTTTGTTGTTGGGACTATTGTATCAATCTATCTTATTAAGAGTCTCCTTATCTCCTGGCCTTCTATTTCACCAAATATGTCCTCCAGTGATTGATCTCTCCTAATGACAGTGTCCAAAGCAAGCAAGTCAGACAGCGTTCTGTTGTGATCTATGAGGTTTTTTTGGCAAATTTTCATAATCCCATTTAGGAGAATAGTTTTCTTTGTTATGTTAAAGAAGTCATCAATGCAGGGTGTGTCTTAAACCCATCACTGTTGAGATATAAAAAGAGAAGGTTAGGCATAGAAGCAAGGAGGCACAGATGGGAGAAAACAGATGCCACGCCACATAAAGGTTGCCAAAGAACAGAGGATCATAAGAAAGCCTTCCTCTAAAGTGGTGCCCTGAACTCAGGCTGTTGTTGTTGTTGTTGCTAAGTGCCGTCGAGTCGTTTCCGACTCATAGCGACCCCATGCACAGCAGAACGAAACACTGCCGGATCCGGCGCCAGCCCCACAATCCCTGCTATACTTGAGCCCATCATTGCAGCCACTGT
>NW_006921599.1:24894409-24910458 GCF_000298275.1 Orycteropus afer afer
TGCTGAGCGTGTTCTTCCTTTTTGGTTTTCAGACTCCAGGTCTTTGCACATTTCATTATAGTAATTGGCTTTGTCTACTTGAGCTGCTCTTTGAAATCTCAGGCACTAGCCTCCTAACTATGAGAAAACAATTTTCAATTTGTTAAAGCCACCCACTTATGATACTTCTCTTACAGCAGCATGAGATAATAAAGACAGTTACTTGTACAAAGAATGCTACATCAAACTTACTTGTAGACTTCTATTCAAGTCCTTGTGGCAATGTTTATGGAGAATAAAGTCAAGAAATAAAAAAGATAAATATAAGGGTATAAGAGATAATCAAGACAGTTGCCTTTACAAAAAATGCTATAACAAACTTACTTGTAGACTTCTATTCAAGCACTTGTGGCAATGTTTATGGAGTCAAGAAGTAAAAAAGGATAAATATAAGGGTATACAAACTTTTAACTTTTATATAAGTATTACCAAGTTGCCCTAAAAAAAATACATAAAACTATACAGTTTCATTAACATTATATGTATTATACTTATAAGTTAATTTAAGATGCTTCAGGTCTTATGAACTTGGTAGCCATACAGTTTTGCAGCTCAACATTCTCAATCATAAAATGGGAATAACAATGTTTCTCAAATACATTTCACAACATTGCTGTAAAGTTCAAATAAAATACTCTGTGAGAAAACAATTTATAAAAGTTTTACTTTCAGATAATAATAATGGTGGTACAATGTGAAAAATGCCATCAATGTCCCTGAGCTGTAAATGTGGAAGTTGTTATGTTGGTGAATGTCTTGGTATGTAGGTTTTCACCACAATAAAAGTATATAAAATTAAAAAAAGTTTTACTTTTCAAATGCAAGCTTTTAATTAAAATATAGTATATGTATATGGTAAAAAACTATAAGCAATATAGAATGTTTTATACGAAATAATTCAAAAAGTTTTTTTTTAATCAAGGTTAAATTTACCTCACATAAAATTATCCATTTTAAAGTGTATAATTCGGTGGCAGTTAGAACATTTATAATGCTGTGTAACCATCACTACTATCTAGTTCCAAAACATTTTCATCACTGCAAAAGTAAACCCAATACCTATCAACTGTTGTTGTTGTTGTTGTTATGTGCTGTCGAGTCGGACCTGACTCATAGCGACCCCTCCTTGGGTTTCTGAGGCAGTATCACTATGAAAGTAGATTGCCCCATCTTCCTTCTGAGGAGTGGCTGGTGGGTTTGAACTGCCAGCCTTCTGGTTAGCAGTCAAGTGCTTTAGGCACTGTGTTACCAGAGCTCCTATACCCATCAAGTAATCACTCCTATTCCTCCCTGCCTCCTATCCTCAACCCCTGACAAACACTAATCTGCCTTCTATCCCTACAGGTTTATCTATTTTGATACTTCATACAAATGGAATGATACAATATGTGACCTTTTGTGTCTGGCTTCTTTCACTTAGCATAATTATTTTCAAGGTTCACCACATTTTAGCATATATCAGTACTTAATTCATTTTTAAAGGCTTAATAATATTTCTTTTTATAGATCACACTTTGTTTATGCATACATCAGCTGAAGGGCATGTAGGACACTTAAACCTATTGTCTATTGCAATAAACATTTATGTATAAGTTTTTGTTTGAATATCTTTTCAATTCTTTGTGTATATAACTAGAAATTATGATACTTCTATGTTTAACTTTTAAAGGAACTGCAAATTGTTTTCCCCATTTTACTTTCCACCATCAGTGTATAAGGGTTCCAATCACTCCACATCCTAGACAACACATGATTTTATTTTCATTTTTGTTTTTCTTTTTGATTACAGCCATCCCAGTAGATATGAAGTACTTTTTCATTGTGGTTTTGATTTCTATTTCCCTAGTGACTAACTATGTTGTGCATCTTTTCATGTGTCTTTTGGCCAGTTGCATATCTTCCTAGAAGAAATGTCTATTAAAGTACATTGCCCATCTTGTTTTTTTTTTTTTTTTTTTTCTTTGCTCATCTTTTAACTGGTTTGTCTGTTTTCTTTGTTATTGAGTTGTAAGAGGTCTCTATATAATTCTGGATACTAGATTCTTATCAGACACATGTTTTGCAATTATTTTTCACTCTATAGGTTGTCTTTTCACTTTCTTGATCCTTTGATGTACAAAATTTTTAATTTTGATGAAATCCAACTTATTTGTTTTCTTTGTGTGTGTGTGTGTGTGTGTGTATGCTTTTGGTGTCAGAGGTAAAGTCAAATCCAAGGTCTTAAACATTTTTTAAGTTTTAGGCTGTAATTTAAATGTCTTTTCCACACTATCAGTGGAATGTATACATGTGTATATCTGTATGTATGTATATGTGTGGATGTTTTTGATAGGGATGGCAGATTGTGTTCAATATGCTTTCTAAATATCTGGTGTGAAGAAGCTGAAAAGGGAAAATTTACATTCTCTCTTGCAAGAGCCCCTTGCAATTAGCATTCCAGATGTGATTTATTTCCCACTAGAAAGATTTAGAAGTGTGAGATTTTCAACGAGGAAATGGGGCAGAGTTGACTTTATACGAGGAAATGGGGCAGAGTTGACTTTATATTTTTACATTTGCTGCTGCCAGGCATATTCATGCAGTCATTTAGTTTCTCTAGGATACTTTAACAGAGATCCCAATCTCAAGCTACTATTTCATAATCATCAAGAGGTAGGTGAGGGGCCATTCATCCTGTTTATATGGATCATAGGAGAGTTGGCATGGCTCTGAAACTGGTAATAAAATGTGAATTTCCTGATCTTGGCCTTATCTTGATCATGGTGTGGACCGAAAAATCTGAATGCAACATCTAACATAATTAACTGGAGTTCCAAGTTAACAAGAATGGAAAATTTCAAGCCTCTACCTTTTCTTCCTACCATGTGCACCATATATAACCTCACTATTTTACCTTTTTTAATGTTTTACATAACATTTACTTTAATTTTTTTTCACAAATTTAACAAACTTATTTGGAATTATTTAATTCCACACTAATATAGCTTTTTCCATTCTTTCATTTTTATAGTTGAGTTATTTGCTTATCAGAAATATATTCATATAAAGAAGATACAGATCTTGATGATTGATTTGAATTCTGCTTGACATTAGTTTTTTCACATTGACTGTTCTCCTATTCAGACTTTATATTGATGTTACAAATTAGTAGTTATTTTTTCATTCCAAGAATTCAAAAAACTTCCTGTTCTTTTTTTAATAGTTAGTTTTGTTATTTTACATTTTCTTCATTTAATCATCTGTTCTATGAGAACCTGTGAGAGCTGGAACTAGAAAGGACTGCCTTATTTTTCTAGGTCTTGCAAGTTTTCCACCTTTGACAGGGTACAGTCTTGCCACATTTTTACTGTGCCCTCTTATTGAAAAATATTTTAATTTTCCTTCTCTGACAGGATTCAAGCTTTACAGAGGTTCTGGCTTGGCGGGTTTTACTGTATTTCATATTTTTCCCTAAGATGTTTGTTCTTCATTTTGTTGTTTATTAAAATATAATTTACATAGAGTAAAATTGTCCTTTAGTTTGCAACTGACTAATGACAAATGGCATTGAGCATTTTTTCATGTGTCTGTTGTACTTAGATCATACGTAGTGAAGTGGCTGTTCAACTCCTTTGCCAATTATATTACTGAGGTTTGTATTCTTACTATTATGCTGGTGGTTCAAACCCACCAGCCACTCCTGAGAAGGAAGATTGGGCAATCCACTTCTGTAGTGATACTGTCTCAGAAACCTAAGGAGGTGTTGCTGTGAGTCAGGACTGACTGGACGGCAGGGAGATTCTTATTATTATTGTATTTTGATATTTCTGTATATTTTCTGAACATTAGACCTTTATCAGAGATGTGATTTGCATATATATTTTGTACATATGTGTTTTTTTGTATTTGTGCATATATATATGTAAAACCAAAAACCAAACCAAACTCACCACCATGGAGTCAGATCTGACTCATAGTGACCCCTCCTTGGGTTTCCGAGGCAGTATCACTATGGAAGTAGATTGCCCAATCTTCCTTACCAGGAGTGGTTTGTAGGTATGAACTGCCAGCCTTCTGGTTAGCAGTCAAATGCCTTAGGCACTATGCCACCAGAGCTTATACACACACACACACACACACACACACACATATACAGAAGAAAAATCTAAGCCTCGAGTTGCAATATTGAGAGATTCTATGGGCAAAAAATTGAATGATGCAAAACATCAAGCGAAGATGGCAGGAATACACAGAATCACTGTACCAAAAGGAACTGGTTGATCTTCATCCATTCCAGGAAGTGGCATATGACCTAGAACCAATGGTACTCAAGGAGGAAGTTGAAGCTGCTATGAAAGAATTGGTGAAGAACAAGGCTCTGGGAATTGATGGAATACCCATTGAGATATTTCACCAAAGGAATGCCCATTGAAGGCACTCACTCAGTTATGCCAAGAGATTTGGAAGACAGCTACCTGGCCAACTGACTGGAAGAGATGCATATTTGTACCCATTCCAAAGAAAGGTGATCCCACAGAATGTGGAAATTATAGAACAATATCATTAATATCGCACACAAGTAAGATCTTACTGAAGATAATTAAAAAACGGTTGCAGCAGTATATTGACAGAGAACTTCCAGAGGTGCAAGCTGGATTTAGAAGAGGATGTGGAACAAGGAATATCATAGCTGTTGTCAGATGGATCTTGGCTCAAGGCAAAGAATACCAGAAAGATGTCTACTTGTATTTTATTGACTATGCAAAGACATTTGATTGTGTGGATCATGACAATTATTGGATAACATTGAGAAGAATGGGAATTCCCGAGCACTTGATTGTACTCATGAGGAACCTGTACCATGACCAGGAAGCTGTCATTCAAACGGAACAAGGGGACACTGCATGTTTTAAAATCAGG
The DNA here is from genome assembly GCF_000298275.1 of Orycteropus afer afer. Taxonomy (NCBI): domain Eukaryota; kingdom Metazoa; phylum Chordata; class Mammalia; order Tubulidentata; family Orycteropodidae; genus Orycteropus; species Orycteropus afer. The sequence goes on from NW_006921599.1 coordinate 24,899,348, forward strand.
AAGGGAGTGTGTCAGGGTTGTATCCTTTCCCCATACTTATTCAATCTATATGCTGAGCAAATAATCTGAGAAGCTGGACTATATGAAGAAAAATGTGGCATCAGGATTGGAGGAAGAATCATTAACAACCTGAGATATGCAGACGATACAACTTTGCTTGCTGAAAGTGAGGATGACTTGAGGCACTTACTGATGAAGGTTGAAGAATACAGTCTGGAGTATGGCTTTCATCTCAATTTAAAGAAAATAAAAATCCTCACAACTGGACCTATGAGCAGCATCACAATAAATGGAGAGAAGATTGAGGTTGTCAAAGAATTCACGTTGCTTGGTTCTACAATCGATGCCAATGGAAGCAGCAGTCAGGACATTAGACGACGTGTAGCATTGGGGGAAGGTCAATCGAAGGAACTGTTTCAAGTGCTGAGGAGCAAGGATGTCTCCTTGAGAACTAAGGTGTGCCTGACACAAGCCATGATATTTCCAATCGCCTTGTATGCATGTGAGAGCTGGACAATGAGTAAGGAAGACCTAAAAAGAGTTGATGCTTTTGAGTTGTGGTGCTGGAGATGAATGCTGAAAGTACCATGGACTATTAAAAGAATTAACAGATCTGTCCTGAAGGAAGTGCATCCGAAATGCTCCTTGGAGGTGAAAATGGCCAGACTTCGTCTCACCTATTTTGGTCATGTTGTCAGAAGGGACCATTCCTTGGAGAAGGATGTCATGCTTGGTAGGGTGGAGGGTCGATGAAAGAGGGGGAGGCCTTCAAAGAGATGGATTGACATAGTGGCTGCAATGATGGGCTCAAGTCTAGCAGGGATCGTGGAGCTGGCGCAGGATTGGGCAGTGTTTCGTTCTGCTGTGCATGGGGTCACTATGAGTCAGAAATGACTCGATGGCACCTGACAACATATATATATGCATTCCCCCTGCTGCCTCCCCCCTTCCCCGCAAGGTTCCATACCCAGTACTTTCACCTGGACATGGGCATTGTCATCACTACTAACTGGGCCTGCCTTGTGCTCCTACTAAGGAGCTCTGCTTACACTGTGGTTAACCACTTGGCTGCTAACCAAAAGATTGATGGTTGAAATCCACCAACCATTCTGCAGGAGAAAGATGAGGTTGGGTCTACTTCTGTAAAGATTTACAGTCCTGGAAACCTGGGAGTCACTCTAAGTTGGAATCAACATGATGTCAGTAGGTTTGGGTTTTTTGGTTTGTGCTTCTACAACCACTGGTGTTCCCTGGGCCCACTTCTAATGCCAGCTTCCATTATCTCCAGGCATGAGATGTTTTTCTCACCTTCTGTGATAGTGTTCTCATATGTCTGTCCATGTTTTCTATATATAAAAAGGCTATGCAATGTATATAATTAAACAAAGCAAAAATGTATGAACTGTGGGGCATTTCATAATGTCCTATGTTGTTGTTGTTATGTGCCATCAAGTCAAACCTGACTCATAGCGACCCCTCCTTGGGTTTCCGAGGCAGTATCACTACGGAAGTAGGATTGCCCAACCTTCCTTCCGAGGAGTGGCTAGTGGGTTTGAACCGCCAGCCGTCTGGTTAGCAGTCAAGTGCCTTAGCCACTATGCTACCAGAGCTCCCTAATGTCCTATAGGATGGTGGAAACTGATGTGTCTTCAAAAGCAGGCAAGTAGTAACTTCACTGGGAATTGAAAAAGTCAGGAGAAAAAAAAAAAAAAAAAACACTGATGACAGCCACTCATTCTGCCATATAATTAAACATATAAAATATATTGTTAGCTGCTGTCTTAGACTGAGTTCTCTAGAGAAGCAAAAGCAGTAAAACTTATATATGTAGAGAGAGAGAGAAAGAGAAATTTATCTTAAGAAAATGGCTCAAACACTTAAAGAAGCTAACAAGTCCCAAGTTCTTGGATCAATGTCAAGCTGGAGGTCAAGCTGGAGAGGTTTCTCAACTCATGCAGCTGCAGAGGCTCATGAGCTCCAGGTTAGCAGGCAGTATACTGGCTGTTGACTCCAATGAATGACAAATCCAAGATCTCCAGGCCAAATGGTGGATTGTTCACTCACAGACCGTTGTAGGCAGCACAACAGAATCCCGATCCAGAAGAATGTCTCTTTTCCCAGGATGTCCATAAGTATACTGGAAGCAGGCCACACCCCTAGGGAAACTTCCTTTCAGTGGATTGGCTGCTCAAAACATATATATCTGATCCCATCATGAGAACAACCCACATCACAATTGCTTAAACCACACAGAATTGTGATCCAGCCAAGTTGACACACAGCTCCAACTATCACAGCTGCTTTTGGGTCAGTCCTTTACTTATGGCAACCCTATGGACAACATAATAAAACACTGGGTGGTCCTGCACCATCCCCTGATGGATTGCAGATTGGGTGGTTGTGAGTCACGGGGTTTTCTTTTATTCCATTGGCCAATTTTCAGAAGTACATCATCAAGCTTTTCTTCCTACTTAGTCTGTAAATTCTGCTGAAACCTCTTCCACATCGTAGCAACATGTAAGTCCACATTGACAGACAGACAGAGGCTGTACATGAGGTACATTGGCTGGGAAATGAACCCAAGTTTTCCACATGGAAGTCTAGAATTCTACCACTGAACTACCACTGCCCTCAAACAGATATTGTACAATCCATAATCCATAAATCCATAAATCCCTGGCTTTATTTCTCAAATAAGGTTAGGCAATCTACTTCCATAGTGATACTGTCTTGGCAACTCAAGGAGGGGTAGCTATGAGTCTGGGCTGACTCAACGGCACATAACAATATAACAACAAATCAAAGAACATTTAACGTTAATCACTTTAAATTGCATTTCCGTTAATGTAGTAATTATCAAAATCTACCTAAATAATTAATATCTGTTTACCCTGAGTTATGCTAATTTACTACATATGATGACATACTTTATAAGCTTAATCCCTAGTGATAAGATTTCAATTAAATGCTTATTGATTATGTAATTCTAAATTCAATGCTAAGGAACACTATTGCACATATCTATTATTTGTTTCCAACCTCTAATTATCTTTAAAATTTTAATCAAATATTTATTTAAGCAGAAGGCAACTCATTTAAAAGTGTTTGCTAGAGAAAGAATCAATGTATTAAGAAAAAAGTACTAGAACCTAACATTTCTAATAGTTATAACATAACCAGGAGCTCTGGTAGCATAGGGTCTAAGGCACTTGACTGCTAACCAGAAGGCTGGCGGTTCAAACCCACCAGCCACTCCTCGGAAGGAAGGTTGGGCAGTCCTACTTCCATAGTGATACTGCCTTGGAAAACCCAAGGAGGGGTCGCTATGAGTCAGGGCCGACTTGATGGCAAATAACAACAACAACAACATAACATAACCAAGGCAGAATGGTTATGTTCTGAAGCCCTAAGAAAGTGTTTGAGAAAGAATCCTCCTCATCATTGCTTATCAGAAAATCAAAAAATTTTCTGCAGTAACATGCTATTCAAGGCAATGTTAAGCTCCTGAGTGCAGTTAATCATGCAAGAAAATGTGACCACTTTTCATATAATTTATGATGTTGGCACATATTAAAATAATTGAACACTAAGGAAATTTTTAAATGTACAGATTTTTTATTTCCACATAAATGAAACACTTAGCAAAAAGAGAAATACTTAGTTATCTTATTTTTGTAGCTATCATTCAAATGAATTTTTCTGGGATACTGTTTCATAATTGTGTTTAAAAAATGAAATTGGCTTATACATTAGAATGCTCAAGGGAAGAAAGTTTGGAGATCTCTGTATAGGCTTAGTGGCATCTGTCGGCATCACCAAGTCCATGCATCACGTTCTGAGGAAAGATACTTCACAGTTAATGAGATGATTAAGAAAACTTGCATTGCATATAACATTGAGTTTCTGATTTATTTTCAGAATTTTGCTTTCTTAAGCAAATTCTGATCACTTGAACCAAGAGACTAAAATAGAGATCAATTCAGATCTTCTGTGAAAGCTTAAATGTCATCAAATGTGAATACAAAAGGATACAGAGAAACTGAGTTAGAAGGCATAGAGACAATGATCTCTCTTTTCTAGTCTGAAGCCCTGCCCCTTAAAGCCATATTTCAAGAACCTCATATTCTCAGAGAAAGATAAGAGTTTCTCTAACACACAGCTAAGAATAGACTTAAATTAGCTTCTTCTAGCCAATAGTGCATACAAGTAGCCTGAAAAAAAAAAATGCACCTAGTCCTGGGAATTGGAGGAAGAAATTATAGACATTCTTGGTGATGGAAATATCCCAGGCCCCCCAAGATCATTAATTTCAGGTAAGTGATATATGTAAGTGTTTCTTTCTTTAAAGAATGTCTACTCTTCTATGTCAAAGTAAATTTCAGTTCAGCAAAATGCTAAAGGGACTAGTTCTGATGTTTGCCAATTAATTGGGATCACTTTATTTTTTAATAGAAATGGCATTTAAAAAAATATGAATGAAATCTTTCAAATATGTGTCACCCTGGCTCTCATACTCTTCCCTTTGATTTGTTCTGTCCATGTCTCCTAGGTAACAGAAGCAACTATAGCTGTTAATGCTGTTTGAGGTATGTTTCAAACAGTCACTATTATTACTGCTTGAACATCAATTGCTAGTTTTTCTGCAAATAACTTGCAGAAAGTAATTGTTCTGTTTAAACTCACATTTAAGTTGACATTTAACTAGTGAATAACACCCATTAAAGTCTGTCTCAAAGGTTCCTTAATTCTTGTTATAATATTTCAAAATGAAAAAAAAAAAAAACAACTAAAACAAACAGTAAATGTTAGAAGTTTTGCTTTTTACTTTATGTATGAATTATCAGCTCATTTGAATGTACTTGTAGTTATGCCCAATTTTTTTTCAATGCCCAAAAGGGGCACTAGCTGATTGACACAAAAAAAGAATTCCCCAGTTTCAAAGGATTTTGGGAACTGAAGAAATTACAGAAAGAAGTTAGTTCAAATTCCTTTGCTATTTTAATCATGAGGAAATGGAATTCAAGAAGTTGTTTAACTCAGTTTTTAATGAAAGCAACCCAAAGTCTTAGACAAATGAAGTTATTCTTTGGAAAATAATAATTAAGAGTCTAGTAGGATTAATCCATACTTGAAATTTTAATTGGATATATTTTGGAAAGTCTTGGGAAACCAGTTGTCATCAAGTCCACTCCAATACATGATTGAATCCAAGTGTCAGAACAGAACTGTGTTCCATAGGAATTTCTGTGGCTGAGTCTTCAAACTAGAACCCCAGGAGCCTGGGCAGGCTCAAACCTCTAATCTTTGGTTAGCAGCTGAGTGTATTGTCTGCCTGCACTCCTCAGGGACTCTAAACTCTTGGGAGTGGTACTTAAATAAAGTAAATGTTGTAGAGTAAAAGAAACAAAAAACCCAGTGTGTCATAGGAAAATCATCAATTTTTGAGGGAGGCTAATTTTTAAATCAATATTCAAATAAACACAGACTCTTAACAACACATGGAATCTGCTGGGGCGATAAAAAGAACAGTTGTAGCTAAAGGGCAAGCTGATTTTTGCAGATGGACTATGTGCCTGTCCCAGAAACAGAAAGGAATACATTTCCCATGTTGACACTGAGCTAATTGTTCTCCTGAGCATGTGAGGACTCAGTTTCCCACAGCACAGAGTGAGAGAAAGGAGGTCCAAGAGTCCCTCAGTGCTGGTACTAAAAGTGAGAAACAGTTGCTCCAGGACAACTGTATAATTGCAATAGAAAGAGCCACCAGGCAGAAATTAATCAGTAGAGTAAGCATCTTTGAACTCAGAGAGAATGTTAACAACTCCTAAGTTTCATTGGTGAAAAGAAGTCCAGTTCCTTCCTGGAAGCCAAGCTGGATATCCACCATTCTGGACAAAGAGAAAGGGTTTGTTGAGGTGCAGTAGCTGCAGTGCAAAGGCCTGTGATTCTCGGGTGTTCTTAGATAAGAACAGACACTGCATAAACACAGGAGTGCCTGGAGGTAAGAAAGAAGATAGTTGCTGTCAACTGCTCCACCTTTGAAGCCAAAAAAAATAATAATAAAAAAATAAGAAAGATATTGCTATCCAGCAATTCCTCTTATTGGTTCAACATGGAAGGAATGATTACAATTGACCCTCAGTATCTGCAAATTCCATATTTGAAAATTCTCTTACTTACTAAAATGTATTTGTAAGCCCAAAATCAATATTCACAGTGTTTTTAAAGTCATTTGTAAATGTACAGAACTGTGAATTATTCAAGTGGTCCTACACACACAGTCTTAGCTGAGACTGAACAAGGCAATGTGTTGCCTTTCTATGTCAGTACTCACACTCTAAACAAGTATCCTTTTTGTGGTCTATTTAGCGCCATTTTTGTTGTTGTTGTTGTTAATTTTGCCCTTTAAAATGGCCTTTATGTATATTGCTGAAGGGCTGTCTAGTGTTCTCAACTGCAAGAAAGTTGTGATGTGCCTTACAGAGAAAATAGATGTGTTAAACAAGCCTTTTTTCAGGCATGAGCTATGTTATTGGCTGTGAGTTCAATGTTAAGGAGTCAACAACATGTATTAAATGTGTGTTGTTGTTTGCTGCTATTGAATCTGCCCCTGACTCATTGTCCCTGTGTACAACGGAATAAAATGCTATCTAGTCCTCTGCCACCTCCATGATTGACTGTGGACTGGACCATTGAGATCCATAAGGTTTTCACTGGTTGATTTTTGGAAGCAGATCATCAGACCTTTCTTCCTTGGCCTTCTTGGCCTAGCAGCTCTGTTGAAAGTTGTTCAGCATCATCACAACACTCAAGGCTCCACTGATAGATGGGTGGTAGCTGTGTATGAGGTGTACTGGCCAAGAACTAAACCTGGGTGACCTACAGAAAAGGTGAAAATTATGCCACTGAACCACTAATGCCTCTTATATATTAAGTAAACAAAAACATGCATAAAACAAGGTTATGTTTTGATCAGGTGATAAAAATGTTGTGACCAGAGGCTCACAGGAACTTAAACCTGGGTTTCCTCTAGATTGAGTATTTGTTGCCTTAATGTTTGAAGTCACTTTCTAGACTAAAACTACCATGAATAATGAGGATTGAGTGGATTTTCTTACTCTTAGAGTTCAAAATGAACTATGTCCAAACACATTGTTGTTGTTGCTGTTATATGCCATCGAGTCAACCCGGACTCACAGCAACCCCTCCTTGGGTTGCTGAGGCAGTATCACTATGGAAGTATAGCTATTAAAAATTTTAAGAGGATATCAGTTTACTTTGCTCTTTATAAGTCAATGTTCTTTATTCTGTCTCCACTATTTTGTTAGGCATATGTTGTCCTTATATTATTATTACTCTTTCAAAACAACAGCCTAATTCTTTGTTCAAGTTCGTCAGAAGACAGATCCTAAAGATGATCCTAGTTTCATAGATAGAATTAGAAACATAGTTTTTGTCTATAATTCTATGACAGGAAAATGAGCATATTACTTATTCAAATAAAAGCAAAAAATGGCTTTGAATTAACAGAAAGATGGTGATTCATTTCATAAGATTTAACTTTCAATTACTGTTATGCTCATGCATGGGTAAATAGACAAAGAGATAAGATTCACAGTGACAGATTAGGGAAAGAGGGACAATCCTGCTAATTCAGAAGACATCTGGGCTATTCATACAACAACCATCAACATTTAGAAAATGTATATTAAATTCTTATGGGTTTGTCTAGCTCTTTTAGAGTGTTCATTTTACTGAAGACATATTACACTTTGATTTTAAAGTATACAATATGCTTCTCAGGAGTCAAATCCTTTATGCAACCAGACCTATCCATAAAGATTGTATTTTGAAAATTAACTAAAAATTACAGAACAGAGATCTAGTGGTATTTGAATAGCAGGCAAGTTCTTTAAAAATATCGCCAAATGTGTATAAATTTAAAACATGTAACTAGGAATTCCTTCTGAAATAAATATTTAAAGAAATTTTTTTTCTCAACAGCAAATTTGAGTGTTTTTAATGTTTATTTTGAATTCCCAAACATTTGGAAAGTAATATGTACCTTAGATCAAAATGCTTCAATATAAGCAAGCATATAGAAAACAAAGATTACTCATGGTTCCCATGAGTGGGAGCTAGGGAGAAATGGAAAAAATTTTGCTTAGGAGCATTAAGTTTTTGTTAATAGAGGTGGAATAATTTGGAAAAGGACAGTGATAAAAGGACTGCTACGAGTCCCCTCACTGGCATCTAACAACAGTGATAAAAGTTGCACAACACAAGGAATGTAATCAACATCACTGAATTGTACATGTGGAAATTGTTGAAGTGGTGACAGGTTGTGTATATTTTCACCACAACAAAAAAAAGTGTCTCAATATTTTGATAATTTCTAAGAAAACATTAATCTTCCGTTCTATGTTGTACTCATTGAAAAGTTGCTCATTATCTAGGCACTTCCTTAAATATACTCTGCAAGACAAAGTCAAGGTGGGAGGCAGTTCTCAGAGGACAAGGACTATCTGAACATTCTATTTAGGGCCCGCTTTTGATTAGAGCATTTCATCCAATGCCAGGAAGTCACAGAGCTTTCCAGAGTGTTTCCTTTTGTATTCATTTCTTTCCCTTTTTTAGGTCCAGTCTATTCTTAATATCTCCTGGCTAGGTTAATTTGCTTGTCCTCAGTGATTAATTGCTGGCTCAGAAGTAAATATCCTGTGCCACATCAAATTTCTTTGTATGTACTGTGTGTGGTCCCCTCTGCCTCCATCTACAGATATGTATGTGTGGTGATTGAGCAAAAACATACTCTCTCCCATCCCCACCTCTCTTTAGCACACAGAATAACTCCAATGTAAGCACATATTCTTGGAGAAGTATAGTTGCAAAGAGAGGAGATTCAGTATATTACAAAAATATCAAACTAATGGCATTTTATAGTCTTGGAATGTATTTTTACCTGGAAATTTGATTGTGTCTATTTTTAAAATACCTTAATTCATACTTGAATATCAGAGAATGGCCTGGCAGTGTTTCCTCACCTTTCATGTTTTAGCATTCACTCGCTCACCTATTCAATATACAGTGACTACCAGAAAAGTATTTTAAACTAATGAGGACAATTAGACCACTGTTAAATATTGCCACCAGGACAGGTATCATTAATAGCATTATATCTGTACAATTTAGGAGACTGGTCTACTGAGAAGGGCAATATTGTCTTAATTATTCTGGATTGAAGCAATAGAGAAGGGAGTCAAAGTTGGTGCCTTGATCATACGTTACTGTTCATAATACGGTAGAATAAGTTATAGGCACACAGGAGGAATCTCAGTGTATCTAGTTTTAAGGGTGAGTCTTGCAGCTGAGGAGATTGAAATACATCAGTTTCTTTGCACAAAAATACTTGCTGTTATACAATAAATAATTTGCCAGAAGCAAAGATCAGAGACACTAACCACTGTTGGAAAAAAGACCATCACTTTTTAAAAAAGAAAGAAGCAATCCAAATTCTTTTCCAAACCTTCTGAAAAAGAAAATCTAATTTTTGGTTGGGAGAAAAGTACACACACACACACATAAACATATACACAAATACATACCTATATATGTATACACACACATACACACACACTTATATGGGGAAGTGTTTGTCAATATTTGAAATAAAAAGATCAGTGACAAACAAATTGAAAAAATTTCACCCAATGAAAATGGAGAATTGGAGACATTATCCTGGGTCTGGAAAATTTTAAGATTGAAGAATAATCTTTAATAGCTTCCTACAAAGATCACACTCAGCATATATAAACTCAATGCTTCACTTCATTAGGCAGCAGAGAAAATTTTTCTTCCAATATCCCAGAGACCAACTAGAGCAAAAGAACTATAGTTGTAAACTGTGCAACTAAATTAAAGTTCCACAGGAAAGGGAGAGTATTTGGCAATATCTTTGAGGAAAGGGAATTATAACAATCTAAACTTCATATCAAGTGAATATCCTGAAATACCGGAAGATTGATATAAATGCAGGATCCACCTTAAATCACTAATAGATGTTCAGTTAGCTGAAAGAGCTGAAACAGGGCTAAAGTACCAGAGCTCCTGGTGGGAAGAAAAAAAATAAAAATAAGGATAAGTTTGGGGAGGAAGGAATTGAGGAAGAGATAGTAGTCATTCAAGGAAATTATCAGACATTCCAGGTCAAATTAAATAATTGTATCAGGATGAGTCTTCAGCAAGGAAGATAGGGAGAAAGAGCCAAGAGAAACAAGTATTTTGTGAAAATGGAGACACGAGATTTGCAGGGAGTGACCATAAACTGGGCTATGAGTTTAAGATACATGGTGCCAACCGAAAGATTGGTGGTTCTAACCCACCAGTGGCTCCATGGTTAAAAAGACTTGGTAATCTGCTTTCGTAAAGATTACCACCTAGAAAATCTTATGGGGCAGTTCTACTCTGTCACACGGAGTCATTATGCATCAGAATTGACTCCATGACAGAGAGTAATAATAACTGTAATACAGTAACAGCTCAAGTAATTACAATGGGAGTAACTAGTCATGGAAACTTTTTCAGTTTCTGGTTGCCATGAAGTTAACCATGTGGTGATCCTATGTTCATCAGAGTAGAATTATGCTCTACAGAGTTTTCAATAGTTGATTTTATGGAAGTAGATCACCAGGCCTTTCTTTGGGGACAACTCTGGGTGTACTTGAATTTACAGTCTTTTAGTTAGCAGCCAGGCACATTCACTGTTTATACCACCCAGGTACTCCACTTTTAGAGACTAACACACAGTTGTCAAGTCTTTATTGAAGTAAGGATACCAACTTTCCTTTCCAAACAACATCTACTTAGAATAAATAAAAAGGGTAGTAAAACAGGTACTACTTGAAATGTTGTGTCATGCCTAAGGCATTTGACTGCCAACCAGAAAGTTGGCAGTTCCAACCCATCAGAAACTCTGTAGAAGGAAGATTGAGCAACCTACTTCCATAAACACATGTTGTTGTTGTTGTTATGTGCTGTTGAGTTGGCCCCGACTCATAGCAACCCCTCCTCGGGTTTTCGAGGCAGTATCACTACAGAAGTAGATTGCCCCA
>NW_006921599.1:24915664-24924219 GCF_000298275.1 Orycteropus afer afer
TCAGGGTGCAGAAGAGTATGAAGGGATGGACACTGGGAGGAGGTAACTATGGGGAGGAAGTGGGAGGGGAGCTGCTGCATTGTAAATTTTGGTCAGTGACATGAGACAAAGTATATGTGAATTGCTGTATGAAAAGTGAATTTACTCTCTAAATCTTCACCCAAATCCTAATAAAAAAAAGAGAAAAAAGAAAATACAGGGCCAAAATTTTGAAGGGGTACAAAAGAGTTGTTCAGTGCAATTCCAATGGAGTTGAGAGACATTGGCATCTAAGCAAGAGAGAAGAATAAACAAACAAAAGTATATTTAGAGCCTTCTTCTTCTTTCAAAAATAACTTTGCATGTACTCACTGGCCCATAAAACAGAATTGACACAAACATTTAAGAAGTCTACTATATTTCTGAGGAGAAAATATACTGCTTCTACAAAGAAACCACATGCCTTGACCCTTCCTAAAAAATTATTTGACACAGTAAGAACTAAAACATCTTCAAGTCTCCTAATATTACATATGCAGAAAGCAGTTGTGCAACTTACCAACTGGACATATTCCCTAATATTTACTTCAGAGCTTTCCAGAGAAGATAATGGCAAAGGAAGGACTTTTGGGAGAGTGGAGTGAGGGTTCCTGGTAAATGACAGATCCGGAAGCTCCTCTCAGAGAGCAGAGCCAGGACATAGCTGTGGTACCTCTCATACCATGAAGAAAGGGTCTTTTCCATTTCTACCCAATAGGATTTCTTAATGGTCATGGAGCATTTGGAGCCATAACTCATAACTCCTCATTCCCAATGGGAGTTTTTATTGTGACCTTCTTAACCCAACTTCAACATTGAATATTGAATGTGTGTGAGGGCAAGGAGGGCAGAGAGTCCATGGAGCTGCTTTTGGACATAATGGAGAAGATGTGAGAACCACCCAGAGAGCTTGGAACTTGAGCTAATTGCAGTAATTGAATGGGACTTCGGCTTATCTCCTTTGGGGAAGAATGTGTGTATTCTCTGAATGGGAAGAGAGAGTGAATGGATGTGGAATGACCAAGGGGTAGACAGGCAGAGGTTGTTAGGGTGTACCAAATATCTCTGTGCTCCTCTACATGCCCTGGGCTACCTCAATGTTAAGTTGGAAATATGAAAGTAGTTCTGGCCAAGGAGTTTGCAGGGAAGTGATACATGTGTTATTTCTGATTTCAGGCAGTTAAGAGATATTCTGCTCCTGTTGTTTCCATCTTCCTCTGCCAAAGCAAGTGACCTTGGAGGTGATGTGTTTCACATGGTATGCTGAATCTCTGCTTGGCTAAGAAACTTCCCTAGGCAGTGGCCCCACCCATATCAGACCTGATGTGACTGAGAATTAAACTTTTATTTTGTTAAAACTAGTGAGATTTGAGGTCTTGTTAGTTGCCTTAATTGCCCTAATATAGTAAGAAAATTCAAACTCCAAATTTTGATTTGAAATCCCATAATTTTTCAAGCACAGTAAAACGCCATTATTCATCATTTAAATTTGAGCTTTTGACATCTATCTATCATCTATCTATTTCTCTATGTATCTATGTTTCAATCAGACCCAATTTGGAGACACATAATGGTGATGGCTGCATGTGATGAGCACAGTGAATGTCATCAAATTGTGCATGTGAAGATGGTTGATATGACAAATGTTATGGTATTTCATGCAATTAAAGAAATGCATCAAATTTGTATTAAGTCCCCATAATCCTAGCAAATTGTGGGTCAACTGGCCATCTTTTGAATTTCGGCTCAAGGGTGCCTCATATATAAATCCACCCCTGACACCCATCATCCATCAGTAGAACTGATAACTTTGCCTTGCATTCTTCAGTGACCTATGTTACCACAAACAAGAGAAACCAACTCTAACAAGTTTATTTAGAAGCATTATTTACTAAAGGATATTGGGTATCTCATGAGTCCTTTGTAGGAGCAAAGAATAATTATGGAGGCTGCACAAACAAGAACAAAGCTCAAAATCACATCGTAAAACTAGTTCAATAGAGCTATCACTGCTGCTATCCTAAGCACAGATGCTTCAGCTTCTGCAGCTGACACTGGCAATGTCAGGCACTTAAAGGCACTACTCAGACATATACCTTCTGAATTCTAGTTAGAGTTGCCACCCCTTGCCCAGTGCCTGGATCTTTGCATCATTAGATTCCTCTTCAAAGTCTTGACTATATAATATGCCTGTACTATAAGTGAAAAGTGAGACCAGAGAGGGGCAGGAAGTAAACAATTTGGAGAATTCCCCAAACAAATGAAAAGATGTTCAGGAGCTATCTGGCCAAAAGAAGTGACCTATTTCCTTTGTGGACCGTAACAGGAGTATAATAGACACTTCATAAATATCTCTCGAATAGACGGAATCACAAAAAATGACCAAGATTGAGGCATTCAGTTATTGCTATTCACATGGTATCATTTTAAATGACAGAAGGTGACTGGATTTCATTGCATGCCTGCACAGCTCCCATGGGTTCAACAGAACCATTATTTCAGTCCCATCCAGTTCAACAGCAATCAAAGCCAGAGCTACAGAGAATGAACTCCAACTAACACACTCAGCCCCAGCCACTGGACTAAGAAGAGGAGCTCGGAGCGTAATAGGACACTGAAGCAAACTGACTAGGCCTCCACTCTCAAAGTGGAGTGGGGAATTAAAGCAATTTTCCCGACACTCCAGGCAAAAGTGGGCAGTTTGCCTAGATTATCTAGGTCACTGCATTAAACTCTCACATTCATTTTGCCTGTGGAGAACTGTCCTCTTAGCTCCAGTCACCACAGAGTTACTAACTCAGAAATACACACAGGGTAAAGCCAACCTCATTTCTAACAACCCGCTTTTTACCATGCTCAGATGTCTGTGATTTTTGATCACATTGATCACGCTGGATTTAAAAGCACAACCTTTTGCAGATGGATTACAAACGCCACATACTCTTAACTTGCTATTATGTTTAAAGCAGGAAGTGTCAAACCCAACTACAAAAAATGAGGATCCCATGCTTTTTCAGGCTCACTTACAGGATTTCCCCCATGGTATTGATAGGAATGAATCATCCTCAATGATATTTAGGTTACTAATGTCATTATAATAAAGTGTGTAATTTAGGTTAGTCTCCATTATGTCAAGAGGATTGCCACATATTCACCTCCTTCTCTGACTGCTCCACTTTGCCCCTGTGGCATACTCTGGGCACTGGTAATTGACACAATTAAGATGAAGACTGATTTACAGGACCCAGAGGAGCCACTGGGAGAGTGAGGTTTCCATACTTGAGAGCTGCTTTTACATACTCTACAATGGCTTCCTTCCTGATAAATGAATTCTTCTCTTGATCACTGAAAAATCTAGAGAGGGGGAAAACCAACGATATGACAGTTACTGAAAAATATTTTAATGCATTTTATTTTTATTGGCTTAAATCAAGGACCATTTTAGCTTTGTATTTCTTTCTAGAAGCATGAAAAGGAAAGTGGTGTTAGACTTGTCTAGTCCTCCTCATTCAGAGGAGCCCTGGGTACAACAGTTAGGCACTCCTCTGGTAACCAAAAGATGAATAGTTCAAACTCACCCAGAGGCTCCTCAGGAGAATGACCTGGACATCTTCTCCCATAAAGATTGTAGCCAAGAAAGCCCTGTGGGAGCAGTTCCACTCACACTGGTGTCATTAAGAGTCAGTATCTGTTCAAGGGCACCTAACAGCAAGAAGCCCTCTTTCAAGGTTTTTGAGTGGCACAAATGGTTTGTGTTCAACCACTTACCTAAAGACTGGTGGTTTGAACATACCCAGAGGTGCCAGGGAAGAAAGGCCTGGCAATTTGCTTCCATAAAGATTATAGCTAAGAAAACTCTGTGGAGGAATTCTACTTTGTAACACACAGTGTCACCATGAGTCAGAATTGACTTGAAAATGGGTGTGGTTTTTGGTTTTTACTGCTCACTTTCTCAAAAGTTTTATTTTTCTCATTGTTTTCTGATATGAAAATAAATTATAATAAAGTGTCACCAAAATCCAACATGCTTTGGTAAATAGTTTCCCCACTCAGAAAATAGAAAGATACAATGGAATAAGTAAGTTTTCTCTATCTTATAAGGAAAATGAAATCTCATAAGTGGATTTAGCTTTTGAGATATATATAGCACTTTGTCTTATAAGGAGCTCCGGTGGCACAGTGGTTAAAGCATTTAGCTGGTAACCAAAATGTCAGCAGTTCAAACCCATCAGCTGATCCTCGGAAGAAAGATGTGGCAGTCTGCTTCAGTAAAGATTACAGTCTTGGAAACACCATAGGGAAGATCTACTCTATCCTATAGAGTCATTATGTGTCAGAATTGACTTCGTGGCAGTGAGTTTGGTTTTTGGTTTTGATTTGCCTTATAGCTCACTGTTCAAATTGGTATTTAACAAGCAACCACTTGATCCATCTAGCTGAACATCTTAACTAGAGAAATGAAGAAAGCCTGGAATTAAGTGGTTGTCTTTTACTTGCTGAGTCAAAGAACAAAAACAGGAACCCACATCTGTACTTATTTTAGTTCTCTAAGTCTTGTATCTCTTCTTTAAGAAATGAGCACCAGCAAACTGCTGTTAACTGGAATAATTATACAGTACTCTGAGTAGTGAGCATAATAACACTGTGAGTGTCCAAGGGCTTGAACAATTTGGACTGATTTTGTATGGTGTATAATTTACAGTAGAGAATCGGAATGTCTTCTTTTTTTCCTTTAAGAACAGCTTTCATCCTTTTTGCTCTAGATCATTATACACAGAGACATGCATTCACAGTCAAATTTGATACAGATAAATCCAAACATCTGCAAAAATAGAATAATTTTATTGGCATTTACACAGTGCTATCTCAGGCCATTTCTATTTGTGATGGGTGGAGTCCTAGAAGTTAGCTGGAGTTCACCAAGTCTAAAACAATGTTTAAAATGGGTAAACTGCCATGAAGTCTTAATCATTAAGAAATTAGAAAATATAAATGAGAATGGCCATTTAAAAATATATGTCAAAGCAGAAAATGATCAAAAGTCTAAAGTAATGAAATGAACTATATATTGAGCTGTACATAAGATATGGTTCATTATAGTGCAGTAAACAAGGAAAGTGAACTTTTTAAAAGCATATGTCAATAAACTTCACTCACTCACTCATTTATTCAGTCATTCAACAGTCATTTGCTTTGGGGAGAGAGGAAACACTGCTCAGAATACTGAGACCACATTGCTCAACAAGATACACTGTTCTCAAGAAATTCAAAGATTACCAGCTGATCCAGTGATCCCCCTACTAGGTATAAATCCTAAAGAAGTGAGAGCTGGGATAAATAGATATATGCACAACCATATTCTTTGTAGCATTATTCATAATAGCTAAGAGATGGAAACAACCTAAGTGCTGATCAATGGATGAATGGATAACGAAACCATGGTACATACACACAGTGGAACACTATGCAATATTAAAGAATAAATAAGAATTTGTGAAACATCTCATAATGTGGATTAATTTTAGGGCATTATGCTGACTAAATTAAGTCAATCACAGAAGGACAAATATTTTATAAGTCCACTATTTTAAAAAGTCAAGGAAAGGTTTACACATGGAAGGGACCTTTATTTGTTAGTTATTGGGACAGGAGGGAAGGGGAAGGAAAATTGCTAGCTAGGTAAGAGACACATTTTGATTTGGGTGAAGGAAAACGCAATATGCCAAAAGTGGGTGATCAGCAAAATATCACTAAGGAAAAGGACAACACAGAGAGGTGCACAAGAGATACAGACAACAAGGGTAAACAGTATTATTACACAATACTACATTATCAATAATAATAAACATTAATCTACAGGTGGATACATAGGTAGGCAGGCAGGCAAGAATGGGTAGGTGAATGTGAATATACTCATGACCATATCTAGGTTTAGCAGACAATATTTCTTTCTTTCTTTCTTTCTTTTTTTTTTTTTTACACTTGGTGGGTTTATTTTTGTATTTTTTTTTTAATATCATCGATGTCTGTTCTTATGTGAAAATATAGTTATCAAGAACTATACAGATGTCACATATTATTGTCATTACTATCAAGTCCATAAAAAGAGCCTAACAACTAAACTTCTTTTTTATTCCCTTTTTAAAAAATTGTATTGTGATTTGGGTGAAAGTTTACGCAGCAAATTCATCTTCCATACAGCAATTCACATAACTTTGTTTCATGACGTTGACTGCAATTTCCCACAATGCAACAGCTCTCTTCCCACTTCCTACCCATAGTAACATCTTCCATGTGTCCTTCCCTCCATGAACTCCTGACCTCTGAGCTGTCTCCCTGTGCATACACAGCCCTTCTATTATCCCATAATTGATCTCTCCAAGGAGCGTATCTACCTAATGTGAATGTTCAGCTCATATGCCTGTCTTTTGTGTGACTGCAAGCCGCAGGAGTGGGTTCAATTCCAGACCTGAAGGGCAGCCATGGGCCATAGTCACAGATGTTCCACCAGGTTCCACAGGTTCTAACCTGTTTCCTTTGTTTTTTTTTTGGTTATGATTTTGATGGCAGAGGATGTTTCTTCATGCATATTTATATGTGCTATAAAAATATTCATATATATATATATGTGTATACACACACACACACACACACATATATATATATATAATAGCATGAACAGGAGGCAAAGTTAGGATAACTTCTTAGCCACAACCAAACACCTTAAGGGAGCAACTTTCTGGTCTTGCAGGATTGGGACCATGACTACAGGGGACATCAAGCTCAATTGGCATAATACAGTACTCAAAAACATTGTTCTATATACTACTTTGGTGAGTAGAGAGTGAGGTCTTAAAAGCTTGAGAGAACCATCTACAATGCAACAATTGATCTCTCCTGTTTGTAGCAAAGATGAGTGAAGACAATCAAAGACACATGGAAACAAGTAGTCCAAGGGACTGGTGGACAACAGGTACCACACTCCACATGCCCCTGAGACATAAAGAACTAGATAGTGCCCAGCTACAAATGCTAACCACTCAGAAAGGGATCAAAATTTGAGATCCTGGATAGAGTGGAGAAATAAATAGAACAAAATTCAAAATCATAAAAAAGACCAAGCTCATTGATTTGACAGAGATTGGCAAAATTGCTAAGACTATGATCCCTAGTCACTTTTTGAGCCTGGAATTGAACTTACTCCCATGGCTTAACTTTCAGCCAAATAGACAGGCCTATGAGGTGATCAATTACACCAGGGATGTACTCACTCCTTAGAACAACCAACCATGGGAAATAAGAAGGCCAGCATTTGCACAAGGAGACTCAGGAGTCAGGAATGCATGGGAAAGAAGGACAAAGGGAAAAGGTAACCACAGGGAGGAAGTGAGAAGAGAGCTGTTACATTGTGGGGATTGTAATTAATGTCATAAAAGGAAATGTGTATGAATACTTGAATGGAAAACAAATTTGCTCTGTCAACTGTCACCCAAATCACACTAAACTGAAAACCAAATTCACTGCCATCGAGTCATTTCCAAATCATGGCACCCCTCATTGGGTTTCCAAAGCCATAAATCTTTATGGAAGTAGATCACCCTGTCTTTCTCCACAGAGCAGCTGGTGGGTGTGAAACGCTGACCTTTCGGTTAGTGGTCAAGTGCCTGATCTACTATGCCACCAGAGCTCCTTAATCACACCCCCCCCAAAAAAAATCATACACACACAAAGAAGCTCAAAGATTAACTTCTGGCCAAATGTACACAAAAGGCAAAAATAATGTTGTTGTTGTTACGTGCTGTCAAGTCGGACACGACTCATAGCGACCCCTCCTTGGGTTTCCGAGGCAGTATCACTACGGAAGTAGATTGCCCCATATTCCTTCCAAGGAGTGGCTGGTGGGTTTGAACTGCCAGCCTTATGGTTAGCAGTCAAGTGACTTAGGCACTATGCTACCAGAGCTCCTAGAAAGAGAGGGCCTGGCTCTCTGGCAGGCTCAAACCGACAGCATTGTTCATGGCAGGTGACTGCCTTAGGCCTGAAGCCAATGCGTAGGGCCAGCAAAAATAATAGCCATTGGTATTTCTAGGATAAAATGGAATTTCATCTCTCACACCTAAACAGTTTATACTGTTTTTCCCATTAAGTAATGATACCCAAAGATAATCACAAAAAGTATAGTATACAGATGAAGAAAATGACACCAATAACCCTTGAAATCAATTCATCATACTATTGTTGTTGTTGTTGTTGTTATTTTCAGTTAAATATAGCAAGAGTTTTAATGACCCATCCCCCGACTAATAGAAAATCACCTAGACAAGAATTTAGACACACTTATAATACACTTGAAGAGTCTGGTAGCGTAGTGCCCAAGGCACTTCACTGCTAACCAGAAGGCTGGTGGTTCAAACCCACCAGCCACTCTTCAGAAAGAAGTTTGGGCAATCTACTTCCATAGTGATAATGCCTCAGAAACCCAAGGAGGGGTTGATATGAGTTGAATCTAACTTGTCAGAAGTGCTTTTTTTTTTTTT
>NW_006921599.1:24924319-24927273 GCF_000298275.1 Orycteropus afer afer
GGGTTTGAACCACCAGCCTTCTGGTTAGCAGTCAAGTGCCTTAGGCACTACGCTACCAGAACTCCTCCATAAACACAATGCCTTGGAAACCTAATGGGGGTCTCTATGAGTTGGAATCTACTCCATGGCAGTGGGTTTGGTTTGTTTGTGTGTGTGTGTGTGTGTGTGCACTGAGCTTTACACTATACAAGAAGCAGTAGAAAAAAACATACTTGATTTGAGCATCACAAGAACCCTACAAGATAACACAGGTTTTATTAGCTCTGTTTCACAGATGAGAAAATTAAGACCTCAGGAAAGTTATACCCTAGATGGGGGAAGCAAAGATAGTTGGTGTTAATGAATTATTCACAAGCTCCTTGTTTGTTTTCCAGCTTCACCCATAGTGAAGTTGGAGTGTTGTTACCTATTCTGGCCAACAGACTGTGAGCAAAAATGGTGTGTGTGAGTCTGAGCTGAAGCTCAGGCATAGTGTGTCTTTTTCCTCTGTTTGTCTCCCACTACTGCAGAGACTATGAGGGCCATGTGTTTCAGCTGGCCTCTACCTAGACAAAAGAGCTCTAGTGGCACAATGATTAAAACAATTGGCTGCTAACTGAATCATTGGCGGTTTGAACCCACCACCTGTTCCAAGGGAAAAAAGACCTGGTGATCTGCTCCTGTAAAGATTACAGCATAGAAAACCCTATGGAGCAGTTCCACTCTGCCCTAAAGGTCAAAAAGAAATGGAGTGAACTCAATGGCATATAACAACTACCTACACAATGTAGAGAGCTGCCCAACACATATTGGACATGTTGATGGTGAGAAATAAATCATTATTATGTTAAATCCTTGGACTTGGGGGTTTGTAATTCTGATACCTACTCTAATGTCCTTACTAAAATGCCTGGACTAATGAAGAAATTGGTATTTAAAATTGGGTGCTGCTGTGATAAAAATACGAAATATATTATGTCATGTTAGTAGTCAGAGACGAAGGGTAAGAAAACTGGCATTAGAAGATGTAAAAGTGGTGATTTAGGCTAGGCTGACAAAAAACACAGAGTAATAATGTTACCTATGACCATGTGGGAGGTGAATCGTAGGCTTATTGATTTTTCAGCTTAAGGAAAGTGGTTAGAAAGTGGAGATATGTCTTGTGAGTTGACTATATTTGGCTGTATTTGAAAAGATGGTACAGAAGTGAGTTGACAGGAAAATTTATTAGCTAGAAAATAGAAATGAAAAGGAATAGATGATGTTCAGAAACTCAGGGACTGGATAGATTGGAAAAGCCAAGTGCTTCTAGACACCAAACAAGTCAATATAAATAAATAAATAAATGGAAAAACAAGGCTGCAGGAGGGAATCATGGAATTAGCAGAAGTTTTGAGTAGCAAAAGCTTTGTAAAACTTCTCAACTCAGATGAAATGACTTAGGGGAAAAATCACAAAAGAGAAGTATCCTCCCATCTCATATTCAAGGTAGCTACTATCTCATCCGGGAGCTCTGGTAGCATAGGGCCTAACCAGAAGGCTGGTGGTTCAAACCCATCAGCTGCTCCTCGGCTTCCGTAGTGATACTGCCTCAGAAACCCAAGGAGGGGTTGCTATGAGTCAAGTCTGACTTGACGGCACATAACAACTATCTCATTCTGGGTAATGAATAAGGAAGCCTGAAGAATTGATGCGTTTGAATTGTGGCGTTGGAAAAGAATAATGAAATAACCATGGCCTGCCAGAAGAGCGAACAAATCTATTTTGGAAGTATAGCTGGAATGCTCCTTAGAAGGGAGAATGGCCAGATTTTGTCTCCTATACATTGGTCATTTGTCAGAAAAGACCAGTCCTTGGAAAAGGAGAAAAAAGAGAAGACCCTCAAGAGATGGATTGACACAGTGGCTGCAGTGATGAACTCAAGCACAGCAAAGATTTGGAGGATGGCACTGGACTGGGCAGTGTCTTGTTCTGTTGTATACAGGTTCACTAATGAGTTGGTGCTGACTCGATAGAATGTAATAACAAAACCTAATAACCCATCCAAGATAACCTTCAAAAGCCATAAAAAAGCCTAAGTACAAGTAGTTTATCTGGAAAATTATTTGAGAGAGAAATGAGGGTTTGGAAATGAAGCCAGGAATGAGGAAAAACCTATAGAAGAAAAGCATTTCAGACTTGGTCACTATCATGGACAAATGGAGCACTCCTGGAGGAACAGTGGCTAAGTGTTTAACTGCTAACCAAAATGTTGGCTGTTTAAACCATCAGCTGCTCCACAGGAGAAAGATGGGGCAGTCGGCTTTCTTAAAGATTGCTGCCTTGGAAACCCTATGGGGCAGTTCTTTTCTGTCCTGTAGTGTGTCAATAAATCAGAATTCATTTGAAGGCCATGGGGATGAGCAAATGGCATTTAAGTTCACATGATCTTCTGAGGAGACTATGGAATGTGTGTCATAACTGTGCATCTGGGGCACTGAAGTCAGAAGACTTTGCTCATGGGCTCCTATCTCCCATTGGTCACGAGTGAACCCATCACATTAATTCCTCTGCAATTGTACTTCTGAGTTCTGTATGTATGAGTGATGAGCAGTCCCTGAAGAAATCACATGCTGTGACATGAGAGAACCCCAGTGTAGGAAGCAAAAAGTACGTGAGCTGAGCCAGTGGAAATACACTGCCTGAGACTGCGCTGGCAAAAAGTGATCAAAGCCTGCTTAGAATTGGGTGAGTGGTGAAAATACAGGGCCAATAAGGCAAGAAAGGGAAATCAAAGACATCCATATTGGTAAGGAAGAAGTCAAACTATCCCTATTTGCTGATGATATGATCTTGTACCTAGAAAACCCAACAGATTCAATCAAAAAACTACTGGAACTAATTGAGGGATTTAGCAACATCGCAGGATATAAGATCAACATTCAAAAATCAGTTGGATTCCTCTACACCAGCAAAGAGATTGCTGAAAAAGAAAT
>NW_006921599.1:24929384-24930216 GCF_000298275.1 Orycteropus afer afer
GAAGTGCTTTTTTTTTTTTTTTTTTTTTTAATAATAAACTTGCAAATTTTTCAGCGACTGAAAAATTATTTTTTACACTGAATTTAGCATTTCAAATCCATCAAGATTAACTTCAGAAGTTGATTTTTTAGAATTATTGTTTAGTGTTTTCCAAGTCCAAAAATGTATTTCTTTAAATAAAGAATATCAACAACCTTGAAACAATAATTAATGTTGTAGTTAGGTGCCGTCGAGTCATTTCCAACTCATAGCGACCCCATGCACAGCAGAACAAAATACTGCCTGATTCTGCTCCAGCTCCATGATCCCTGCTATACTTAACCCATCATCGCAGCCACCTCAATCTCACTGAAGGTCTCCCTCTCTTTCGATGACCCTCCACCCTACCAAGCATGACATCCTTCTCCAAGGAACGGGCCCTTCTGACAACATGACCAAACTAGGTGAGGTGAAGTCTGGCTATTCTCGCTTCCAAGGAGCATTTCAGATGCACTTCCTCCAAGACAGATCTGTTAGTTCTTTTAGCAGTCCATGGTACTTTCAGCATTCTTCTCCAGCACCACAACTCAAAAGCATCAACTCATCTTCAGTTTTCCTTATTCATTGTCCAGCTCTCACATGCATATGAGATGATTAGAAATATCATGGCTTGTGTCAGGCACACCTTAGTCCTCAATGAGATATCCTTGCTCCTCAGCACTTGAAGCAGTTCCTTCCCAATTGACCTTCCAAATGCTACACATCATCTAATGTCCTGAATGCTGCTTCCATTGGCATCGATTGTAGAACCAAGCAACGTGAATTCTTTGACAACCTCAATCTCCTCTCCATT
>NW_006921599.1:24930891-24936622 GCF_000298275.1 Orycteropus afer afer
TTCCAGTCAGTTGGACAGGTGGCTGCCTTCCAAATCTCTTGGCATAACCGAGTGAGTGCCTCTAGTGGGGCATCCGTTTGTTGAAATATCTCAATCGGTATTCCGTCAATTCCCGGAGCCTTGTTCTTTGCCAGTTCTTTCATTGCAGCTTTGACTTCCTCCTTCATTACCATTGGTTCTAGATCATATGCCACTTTCTGCAATGGATGAAGATCGACCAGTTCTTTTTGGTACAGTGACTCTGTATATTCCTGCTATCTTCTCTTGATGTTTCCTGCATCATTCAATATTCTGCCCATAGAATCTCTCAATCTTGCAACTCGAGGCTTAAATTGTTTCCTCAATTCTTTAAGCTTGAGAGATGCCGAGCTTGCTCTTCCCTTTTGGTTTTCAGACTCTAGGTCTTTGCACATTTCATTATAGTAATTTGTTTTGTCTGTTCGATCTGCTCTTTGAAATCTTCTGTTCAGCTCTTTTATCTTGTCATTTCTTCCATTTGCTTTAGCTACTCTCTGCTAATCCAAATGTCTTACCCACCATGCCACCAGAGTTCCTCACCTAACCTTACAAAATACACTGTTACATAAACTATAGAACATGCAGGTACAATATTCTATGATTGCATTTTAATATGTTCCCCTCAATCACTGCTATTTATTTTTTTTTTTAAACTCACACATATGGACTTATATTTGAGCACATATATATGAATTTCTAAATAACTCATAATATTATCTTTCATATTTTTAAACATTGTGTAACTGATATGACACTTCACACATTCTTACATTTTTGTTCAACATTGTGAAATTCATCAAGATAAACAAATGTTGCTCTAGTTCATTCATTTTTACTACTGTTATATTTTAAATCATATAAATAAACCATAATTTATTTATTTTCTAATTGATAGATGTTCAAATTATTTCCAGTTTTTCATTATTACAATGCTGCAATGACCATTCTTATCAATGTATTCTAAAAAAGTGTGAAGTGTCTCTACAGCAGGTCTTCAGACCTGGATAAATATAAATTTCCTGTTGTTAGGTGCCATCTAGTTACTTTGACTCATAGCTACTCCATGTGACAATATCAAGTGTGAACAAGAATGTAGAACATCTGGAATTCTCATAAATTCCTGGTGAATGCCAGATGGATGGTGATAAGTACGGATTCTGGAAAATGGTTGATAGTTTCTTAAAAACTTAAATACATATTTGACATATGACCCAGCAAGCCCACTTACAGGTATTTATTTACCTTAGAGAAATAAAACCTATGTTCCCATAAAAAATGTGTACACAAATGTTTATATCAGCTCTCCTTTATAACAGACCCAAACTGGAAATAGCCCAATGGGTGAATGGATAAACAATTTGATACTGGTGGCATAGTGGATAAGGCACTTTACTGCTAACCATAAGGTCAGTGGTACAAACCCACCAGATGCTCTGCGGAAGGAAGATGGGGTGATCTACTTCCATAAAGATTTACAGCCTTGGAAACCCAATGGAGGTTGCTATGAGTCAGAAACCACTCAATGGCAGTGAGTTTGGATTTTGGGTTTACACAATAAATTACTATTCAGTAACAAAAAGGAGTGAACTGAGATAAATCTCAAAGGCATTCTTCTAAATGGGGGGAAAAGCTTCAAAAGTTTACATACTATATGAATCCACTCATATAACATCTGGAAAAGACACATCTGTAGTGATAGAGACCAGATTCAGTGCTAGCCAGAGTGATAGATGGCAGGGGGAGGACAAAAGTGTCCTTGTTGCTGTGTGCAACTGCATGTGAGAGTAGAACTGTCTCATAGGATTTTCTAAGCTGCAATATTTACAGAGACAGACTGCCAGGTCTTTTCTCCAGCAGAGCCACCAGTAGGTATGAACTGTGGACTTTTCAGTTAGCAACCAAGCTCTTTACCCATTGCACCACCAGGGCTCTTTACAAAAGTGAAGCACAAAGCAGTTTTGCATTTTTTTTTTTTTTAAGGGGTTGGGCACTGAGGAAGATAAGAAGCAAATATTCTGTTTCCTCATTTTAGTGGGGTTTACATAAATCTATCTCTATGTTAAAATTTGCAGAGCTATGCACACACACAAAAAAAAAAAAGTCCATTTTTTCTGTATGTTAATTGAAAACAAAGCTTTCCTCTAAAGCCAGCACCCTAAATTTTGGACTTCTAGGTTCCTAAATGAGAGCTCTGGTGGTGCTGTGGTCAACGAATCGGGCTGCTAGCCAAAAAAGCTCAGTGGTTCAAATCCATCAGGGGCTCCACAGGAGAAAAATGAGGCACTATGCTTCCTTAAATGCATAGCCTTGGAAACCCTCTGTGTCAGTTCTACTCTGTCCGATAGTGTCACTATGAGTCAGAATCATCTCGATGGCCATGGATTTAGGCTCTGAAACTGTGAGAAAATAAATTTCTACTTTGTTACAGCCACCCATTTATGGTATTTCTGTAATAGCTTCGCTAGATGACTAAGACAGACATCAGTAAGGAGACCAGAAGCTTTGTGCACACGCATGGAACTTGCCAATTTGATAGGGAAAACTTCGATGTTGATATCTTTAATTTGTTCCTGTTTGGCTAGTCAGATTCTCTAAAGAAGTACATACAAAACCCTGCTAGTGAATTCATGGGTATCACTGTCAGCACACTGGAGGCTAACGGAAGGAAGAATGTTGGATTCTCCATATTCAGTGTTTTTCAGTATGTATCTCTAACTACAACAGAGTCTGGTATTGCCCAACCTAGATACTATTTTACCCTCTCCAGAGAGTAAACCTCCTCCCTAATGCCAGTGTATGGGAAGAAGTTGTATATTTTAACTACTTTTCATTGGAGTCTCTGAGTGGTGCAAATGGTTAATGCCTTAGGCTGCTAAGTGAAAGTTGGTGGTTCAAGTCCACCCAGAGGTGTTTTGTAAGAAAGGCCTGGCTATCTACTTCTAAAAACTCAAAATTTGAAAACAGTATGTAGCATAGTTTTCCCCTGACACATGGGATTGTCACGAGTGGCACTTGACATCTCAGCAACTGTTGTTGTTGTTGTTGTTATGTGCCGTCGAGTCGGCCCCGACTCATAGCGACCCCTCCTTGGGTTTCCGAGGCAGTATCACTACGGAAGTAGGATTGCCCAACCTTCCTTCCGAGGAGTGGCTGGTGGGTTTGAACCGCCAGCCGTCTGGTTAGCAGGCAAGTGTCTTAGCCACTATGCTACCAGAGCTCCCTCTCAGCAACTAGTATGGTAAAACTACTTCTAAAACATTTTCAGCCTATCTCTATATTTTAAATTTCAAGTATGTATTCATTACTAAGGGAACTCTGGTGGCATAGTGCCTAAGGCATTATCCTGCTAACCATTACTAGGTCCTGGTGTGACTAGGTACCTGGTGTGACTAACTCCTGAGCCTATTTGCAGTGGTGTTATGTGATATAAATAAGGTCTCATCTTGTCTTTCCCCAGTGACAGCAATGAATGTAGCTTTTGAGGGGACTGCTAACTCTATCATCACTAGTGCAATGCTTCCCAGCTCCTAAAATATTGATTTCATTGTTTCCTCTCCCGTTTTCTTTTACTAATGGGTTTATGCCTTCTTTTTAAATGTAGTTTTAATTAAACATCTCAAGTTCCATTATTTCCTATGACCTTAATGATACATTTTCAAAGATGTAACATATTTTAAAATATGTTTTAAATCAGGAGATTTTTAGGATTACTCAGACATATGGCTGGAGAAGTCATATTGTAACTATAGTACTTGCTTATGTTGATTGTTGTTGAGGTTTTGTTGTTTTGTGCAGTCGAGTCAACCTGACTCATAGTGACCCCTCCTTGAGTTTCCAAGGCAGTATCACTACGGAAGTAGATTGCCCAACCTTCCTTCCGAGGAGCGGCTGGTATGAACCGCCAGCCTTCTGGTTATCAGTCAAATGCTTATATTGATTAGAAGATATTAAATCACTTTTATTCTAGAATCTTTTCCTTTTAAAAAGCCTAGAATTTACCTAATGAGAACTATATTAAATAGGGTTTGCAATAAGATGTGATTGTTTTACTATAATTTATATTATTAGATAGTAACATATATAGACAGCCTTACAGAATTACACTGATATTTCAGAATAATTTATACTCATATGATCAGCAATAAAGGGAAAACTGAGTCTAGAAATGTGACTTTTATTGTTGATTGTAATGTTTATTAACTGTGTGCTATTGTACATCAACAACTTATATAAAGCCTCAGTTTATTTCTCTATAATAAGATATGTAAGTTAATTACCAGAGAAATATATAATTCTGTATTTTTAAGTGAAACAATAGCCACCTTTTTCATGCCTAAATTATTCTCTACTGCCTAAAACAAAAACACATGCATTTACCACAATCAGAAGGCAGCTTCCTATATAATTTTGGCTACTCAGTACTCTTAGTTTATTCATTTTCAGGAAAAAAAAAAATTAAAAACTCAAGATCTGTTCCTAACAAGGAGATCTATTCAAGATTTTTTCTACTTTTTTTTTTTTTTGGGGGGGGGGGACAGTGTCTTTTAGTTGTTGTTTTTTTGTGGTAATAAATTCAAAACATGAAATCTACCACTTTAAAGTTTACAATTTAGAGGCATTAAATATATTCTCAATGTTGTGCAACCATCACTATCTAGTTCCAGAATGTTTTCATCACTCTAAACAGAAACCTTGCACCTATTAAGCAGTCACTCACCATTTCCTCTTTCCCTAGCCTCTAGCAACCACTAATCTGCTTTCTAAAGGGTATGCATGTTCTGGATATTACATAAAAATGAAATAGTACAATATGCAGCCTTTTGTGTCAAACTTCTTTCACTTAGCACAATGTTTTCAAGGTTCATCCATATTGTAACACCTATCAATACAATCATTTATCATGTAATGTCAATGATACTTTCAGTGAAATAGGAGATTATGTGATTTGAATGTGGTGCAAAAAACCATATTATATATAGGCAGTTCCACGATTTCAAACTAATTATGTTCCTAAATCTGTCCTTAATTCAAATTTGTAAGTAAGTTGAAACAGTTAGGTATGATTGTATCTAACATCAGTTATTCAAATGTTTGTCTTAGCATATAGTTACCTTTCTATGCATAAAAAACCTTCAAGAAACACTTCCAGATACATTAAAACATTTTAAACATAATACAGTAATAATAGTAATATTTTGATGCATGGCATAAAGTAGCACCCATTTGTTATTATGAACCACTGAATGTACTGAAAATTTTTAACACAATGGGCTTTGCAAGGATGGGATCACAGATGTATATGTAGTCACACCTTGCCTGAGTGGATATTATGCAGAGCAAGACCATACATTATTTCTTTATATGACTAAATAATTCTCATTGTCTAGCTATACCACACTCACGGTGTGGATCTTTTGGCTATTGTAAATAGTACTATTATAAACATTCATGTACAAGTTTTCCAGTTTTGCAGGGTATATAAATGGGTGTGGAATTACTGGGTCATATGGTAATGCTACATTTAATTTATTGAGGATCCACCAAACTGCTTTCCATAGTGACTGTACCATTTTACATTTCTACCAACAATATTTGTGGTTATGTGCTGTCAAGTCGAACCTGACTCATAGCAACCCCTCCTTGGGTTTCCGAGGCAGTATCACTACAGAAGTAGATTGTCCCATCTTCCTTCCGAGGAGTGGCTGGTGGGTTT
>NW_006921599.1:24936722-24953000 GCF_000298275.1 Orycteropus afer afer
GAAGTAGATTGTCCCATCTTCCTTCCGAGGAGTGGCTGGTGGGTTTGAACCGCCAGCCTTCTGGTTAGCAGTCAAGTGCCTTAGCCACTATGCTACAAGAGCTCCCCCAACAATATACAAGGGTTCTAATTTTTCCACATACTCCCCAACAACTTAATATTTTTTTGACATTTTTATTATAGTCATTGTAGTGGGTGTTAAGTGTTATCTCACCGTGGTTTTGATTTACATTTCTTTGGTGACATTGAACATCTTCTCATGTACTTTTTACCTATTTCTATATCTTCTTTGGAGAAATCTGCATTCAAGATCTCTTCTTTTTTTTTTTTTTTAAATGAGATGTTTGTCTTTTTGTGGTTAAGGTGTCAGAGTTCTTTATAATTTCTGGATATTCCGTAGTAATACCACCTCAGAAACCCAAGGAGGGGTTGCTATGAGTCAGGTCCAACTCGACAGCACATAACAACAACAACAGACCCTTATCAGATGTATGATCTGTAAATATTGTCTCCCATTCTGTGGGCTGTCTTTTTATTCTCTTGTTCAAGTTGATTCTTAATGAATGTTGCTGTTCACTAGAATACATTATTATCATTCATTTACTAATTTTGGCGTAGTGCCTAAGACATTTGACTGCTAACCAAGTTTGGCATTGGCGGTTGAAAGTTGGCAGTTGAAACTCACTAACCACTCCTCGGAAGGATGATCAGGAAATCTACTTCTGTAGAGATACCACCACAGAAACCCAAGGAGGGATCACTATGAGTTGAATTGACTTGACAACAGTGAGCTTGGTTTGGTTTATGGGCAAGGTGAGGAGCTCTGGTTGCACAGTGCCTAATGCATCTGACTGCTAACAAAAGGTTGGTGGTTCAAACCTACCAGCCACTCCATGGAAGCAAAGCTGGGCAATCTACTTCCATAAAGATTTACCACCTCAGAAACCCAATGGGGTTTCTATGAGTCAGAATTGACTCGATGACAGTGGGTTTGGTTTTTGGCTTATGGTCAAGGTAGTGTTAGGCACTGGGGAAGAGATTACAGTAGAATCATAAAAATAGATAATCAGATAGCTAGGCATTGGCCTTTAGGAGTTTATAATATAGTAGAGAAGGCAAAAACATAAAAAAGAGCATTAAAACACATTTTGATAAAAGAAAGCATGTAGGAAGTACTTTAAGCTAAATTGTGAAAGCCAAAGAAGGCATCTTTGTGGAAGAGACATATATTGTAGGTAAGAAGTGGAGAACCAGGTTGAGATGGGAACATCAGGAAGGGGGAACAGCATGTGCAAAGAAAAATGTGATGCTACGATGCACTAGAAGGACTGTCAATTGTGTTTTTTTAAAACAAATACTATCAAAACTCAAAGAAATTAGGGTCCTGGCAAGATGGCAGGATAGACAGACAAGCTACACAGACCTTCTGCAACAAAGCAATGAGAAATCAATTGAAACTGATACAGAAGATGATTGTGGAATCCTGAGCTTTGAAGGTGTGGTGCTTACGTTTGTGTGTCAACTTGGTTGGGCCTGGTTGAGTGGCTGTGCAGCTGAATGTAGTTATTTCCCCATGGTGAGACTGGTAATTAATTCCGTGGTGGATTCTATTGGAGCAGTTGAGTAGCTGCTTTGGGTATGTGGTCTGCTTCTCGTATATAAGAAACAGCTTTGGGAATGCTCTCTAGCTTATGCCATGCTTGAACCCAGCATGTAGACCAGTCATTGTTCAGCAACTTGCCATGCTCTGCTGATCCTGGGACTTTTAATGGACTTGAATCAATGGCCTGCCATGTGCTTTGGTAACATCGAGACTGTGCTGTTTTATTTGTCAGCCTTGGGCTTGTTAGCCTCAGCAGCCACTAGCTGTCTGAAGGAAGAGATGCCTCTACCTTCAGTGGGCCACGAGCAAGAAGCAGAGCTAAAGCCCAAAAGGTTGAGGGGCTTTCACACAGCCCCAAGAGCCTGGCACTTTGAACTCAGACTTCTAGCCTCCTGAACTGTAGGAAAATAAATTCCTATTTGTTCAAGCATCCCATTTGTGGTATCCTTGTCAGAGCAGCATTAGGTAACAAAACAGAAGGTAAGGATAAAGAAGTGGATTAAATACCTACAAGTAGAAGAACCTGAATTAAAACAGTGAGTAAGGAGATAAGCAGACATGTGGACTACTGGCTATCCTGAGGGCACAGAAATTTTGAATATATGCAAATGGAGTTTCAACATGGATAGTGAACAAAGAATAAGCTCCACTTTCTAAAGACAGCAAGGGCAGCTGCATTGGGGGTTGACAACTAGAAAGGTGTGATATTCCCCTTGTTATTCTTATAACCGACACCCTCTTGGTGAACAGAGGTATGGCCACCTCTGCCTCTACACCTTCTTGACCAGCTGGAATTCCATCCAAGTCTGTGCCCTGACACTGCTTGGATTCTGTGACCTACTCCACCACCAGTTTTGTTGTTGATTGTTTGTTTTCAAATTATTCTTTTTATCTTCCCTTTTTCTTCCTCTTTATTTTTCTCTCTTTCTATTCCCTGCTTCTTTTTTATTTTTTATTTCCTTTTCCTGATTCCCTTCATTTTTCTTTCTTTTTGTTCTCCCATTCCTTGTTCCCCCTTTTCCAGTTTTCCCATTTTTTCTTTACTATTCTTTTATTTTTGCTCTTTTCTCTCATGCCCCCTCTGCATATTTTTTTTTCCTCTTTTTCATTATCGTTATCTTTCTTTTGTCTTTTTTAAATAAATTTTTTAAACTTGTCTTCTCATTTACTGGCTCTCTTTCTTTCTCTATTTCTTTTTTCTTAATAGTTCCTGTTCATGCAATTTGAATTTTTTGTTCTCTTCTTTTTTATTATTTATTTTCACATTTTAACTTTTTTTCTTTTTTGTCTAACTGAGTGGAAGACAGCAACCATTCCCACACAACCCAACCATACCTTCAGCTCTTACAGCCCCACTCATTGAAGGCCACTAATTGCTTTTGCACCAACTGACCAATGATAGCAGCCAATACCAGGACAATTCACTCTCAACTGCTCTTTATGAACAGCTAACGGAGATCTGTCAACACGCTCTCATTTTCTATCACACCCACCAAGAGACAGGTGGTGTATGCCTAAGTGCTAACAACTAGTGAATCGAGGAGCACAGCACTCTGCTGACAAAGATATACCAAAACTAAATAAAGGGAAAAAACATCTTGCATGAATCACACCAACAGGTGACCACAAATTAAACATACATACAACATCACCACAGTGTCTCAGATAAAATAGACAATCACAGTCCACATAAAGAAGCAAGATAAAGCAGTAGAACCAAGGGACCATGATACAAACCCAGAAAACATTCCTGAGGAAAGAGAAGTATTTGAATTCCCTGATAAGGAATTCAAAAAATTATATTTGAGTGCCTTCAATGGATTGAAAGCCAGATCAAAGAAAACATTGACAAAATTAAGGAAAACACAAACAAAACTCTGGAACAATTTAGGAAAACAATAAAGGAATAAAATGACAAGAAAAATAGTAGAAATGATACAAAAGCAAATAGAACTCCAGAAGGTTAACACTAAGATTTCAGAAATAGATAACACATTAAATGGGCAAAGAAATAGAATCAAATCAATGGAAGACAGCATTAATGAGATTGAAAACAAATACCTCAAAAACTAAAAAGCTCACTGCCATTGAGTCAGATCTGACTCACACTGACCCCTCATTGGGTTTCTGAGGCAGTATCACTACAGAAGTAGATTGCCCAGTCTCCCTTCCAAGAAGTGGCTGGTGGGTTTGTATCACCAGCCTTCTGGTTAGCAGTCAAATACCTTAAGCACTATGCCACCAGAGCTCTCAATACCTCAATACTAACTTGTTAAGGGATCAGTCAGACAAAAGATCAAAACAAAATGAAGAAAGCCTAAGATTCATATTGGATACCATCAAGAGGAACAGCCCATGAGTAATCAGAATTCCAGAACAGGAACAGACAAATAAAACCACAGAGAAAATTGTCAAAGATTTGTTGGAACAGAATTTCCCTAATATGATGAAAGACAAGCATCCATTCAAGAAGCTCAATGAGCCCCAAACAGGATAGACCCCAAAAGAAAATCACAAAGAGATATCATAATCAAACTCACCAAAACCAAAGGCAAAAAAGAATCCCAAATGTAGCCTGGAGAAAATGAAAAGGTACTTACTAGGGCAATAAATAAGTCTAAGCTCTGATTTCTCGGCAGAAACTATGCAGGTGAGAAGGCAACGGGATGATATATATAAAACTCTGAAAGAAAAAAATTTCCAACCAGCAATATTGTCCCTTAAATATGATGGTGAAATTAGGACATTTCCAGATAAGCAGAAATTCAGGGAATTTGTTAAAACCAGATCATCCCTATGAGAGATGCTAAAGTGGACAGAGAACCCATAACAGCAACCAACAACTGATGATTAACGTACATGATGACATAACCCAGAAACCTACCTTCTTACAGAAGTATCCAAAAAAAAAATACAAGACTGTAAACAGGGAACCATAGGCCTCAATTGGCAAATGAGGACAACAACAAACCAAAAATAGGGAATAAATAGTGTAGTTACAGAACTTCTAAATGGTGAGGAAGTCAAGACAGTTGTGAGATAGAACAGACTGTTTTAATAATTTGGAAGAAAACTAAAAATCACAGGATGATCTCAAAGAAAATAATAAACCAATGTATTAGAATAAAAAAGAGGACAAGCACAAATATTTAGTATATACTAAAACAATACTAACAAAGGAGATGATAAAATGATTCATAAACAAAATGAGCTCAGCATAGAAAATTATATGGAACAAAGAAATCAGCAACACCATGAAAAAACACATAACAAAATTACATCAATAAATTCATACTTGCCTATAATTACACTAAATGTAAATAGATTAAATGTACCACTCAAGAGACAGAGAGTTGAACACTGTATAAGAAAACATGACCCATCAATATGCTGTCTACAAGAGACTTACATTAGACACAAAGACAAAAATAGACTAAAAATAAGAGGTTGGAACAAGATATGTCAAGCAAATAGCTATCAAAAAAGAGTAGGAGTGGCAACATTAATTTCTGGTAAAATGGATATTAAGACAAAAATGACCAAAAGAGACAAAGAAGGACATCATATAATGATTAAAGGATCAACTGAACAAGAGCACATAACCATAATAAATATCTATGAATTTGATAAAAGAGCACCAAAATAAATCAAACTTTAATAGGATTGAAAAGACAAATAGATGACTCCATAGTAATAGTATTGTTGTTGTTATGTGCCGTCAAGTCAGACTCAAATCATAGTGACCCCTCCTTGGGTTTCTGAGGAAGTATCACTATGGAAGTAGATTGCCCTGTCTTCCTTCTGAGGAGTGGCTGGTGGGTTTGAACTGCCAGCCTTCTGATTAGCAGTCAAGTGCCTTAGGCACTATGCTACCAGAGCTCCCAACACAACAACACTATTACTGTGGAGTCATCTATTTATCTTTTCAATGCTATTAAAGTTTGATTTATTTATAGTAGGATACTTTAATAGACCACTTTCAATAAAAGATAGAAGAATTGGAAATAAATCCAACAAAGACACTGAAGAATTAACAATACAATCAACCAACTTGACCTTATAGACATCTACAGAGCACTTTATTCAACAACAGTACAATGCACATTCTTTTCCAGTGCACATGGAAGATTCTCCAGGAAAGAGTATATGTTAGGCCACAAACCAACCCTCAATAAATTTAAAAACACTGAAATTTTGCAAAGCATGTTCTCAGATCAGAATGCTGTAAAATTAGAAATCAACACTAGAAAGACCAATGGAAAAAGCAATCTATACATTCAATGCAATGCTGATCGAGATTCCATCAACATTCTTCAAAGACATGGAAAAAACAATCACTAATGTTATGCAGAAAAGAAAGAGACCTCAGATAAGTAAAGCACTACTGCAGAAGAAGAACAAAATATGAGGTCTCACACTATCAGACCTCAAGACCTACTATGCAGCCACAGTTTTCACAATAGCCCAATATTGGTACAATAACAGACACATAGAATAGTGAAACAGAATTGAGAACCCAGAAATAGATACAAACACCTATGGTCAGCTGATCTTTGACAAAGGGCCAAAATCCATTAAATGGATTTGACAAACAAATTTGTCTGTTTAAAATTAAATAACATAAATCATTAAGGACACATCCTAACAAGTTCCTTAGTTTTTTGGGTCAGCCTCATACTAGTTAATCCACTTTTAACTCCTCTCTTCCGGAGGGCAAACTGTCTCTCTCTGGAGTTGCCCCATCCTTATCTAAGCATTGCCACATTGCTGGTTTGTTTAATGGTCAAAAAGAACTCAAACAAAATGGAGTTAGGGCTCCCACTGTAGACCACAGCCTTCCACATACGAAATCCTTTAGAATTTAAACTCTAATACACCTTCTAAATCCACAATCCTAGAATCCAAACTGTCACACACACATTCTCGGGGGCATACTTTATAAAATGAAGTAATATAGCTCCATTCTATATAATTTACAATTTATCCTCTCCACAAACCTCAACCATTCCTTCACAGCTTCCAACCTATTCTATTGAACTAACACTTCTCACCAATCTGCAGAAAGTGGTGTTTTGGAGACCACAAATATATTCCACAGTGCTGAATCCAATAGTCACTTCTCAATCCTCCCCTTACATATATTATCAGAGGACTTTAACACAGCTAATGACTTGTTTCTTTAAAAACTCTCTTAGTGTCCAGAACACCATTGCACTTTTCTTTTTTCCACTTAGCTTCTCTGGCTTCTCTTTTGCCTTTGCTGATTCTTCCTCATAATCCTGATCCTTAAATAAGGACATTCCCTGATACCATCTTCTCTTTTTTTGGGGGGTGGGCATGGTTTGTAGGGTATATACAATCATTTTTAGATGATCTAATCCAAAGTTATATTTTAAAATAACATCCATATGTTGTTAACTTCAAAAATTCTATTTCCAGCTCTGACCTCACCCTCAACTACAGTTTAATCCCATGGTAGGTATGTCTACTTGGATAAATAATAGGCACCATAAACTGAACAGATCCAAAGCAGAACTTTGTTAACTATTCTTCTACACCCCACCCCCCACCTTCAAGACCTGTTTCTTATTTAGTCTTTTCACTCAGAACAAAAACTTCAGAATCAGTCCTGACTCCTCTAATACTTTCATGCCCAAATCAAATCCATCAGCAAATTCAATCTTCTTTACTTAAAATATATCTAAAATTTCATTTATATGAATTTGAATAACAGGGCAAACTAATTGATGTTAAGATAAGTCAGAAGAGTAGTTAACTCTGATAATGGGAGCTATATGTGCACTGAAAAGAAACATGAGATAACTTTATGGTGATGGTAATGTTCTTAATCTTGAGTCCTTACCTGGGTAAGGAAGCATAAATGAGTTGCCATCAAATTGATTCTGACTCATGGCAATCCCACGTGTTTCAGAATAGAAATGCATTTCATGGGGTTTTCATGGCTATGATCTTTCAGAAGTAGATCACCAGGTCTTTCTTCTCGGTGGATTCAAACTTCCAAACTTTTGGTTAGTACCTGAATGCTTAACTCTTGGTACCACTCAGGGAATCCGACTCAGATGATACATATGTTGCTATTAGTTGAGCTGCATGCTTCAGTTTCCTGTGTTTGTATACCTTATTTTATGAACTTCATATACTACTAAAAAGTAGGAAAAAAAAGCTTACATTTACATATATATGTTTATGCGTATTTGCATCTATAATCTGATGACTTCTCACCTCTCTTGCCCCACCATAGACTATTCTCATCTCCTTTGCCTCACTATGTCCTTATTCTGCCATACTCACCATTATTATTATTATTATTATTGTTATTTTTATTATTATTATTTTGCCCCACTGTGGTTTATTAGGGGAGCTCTGGTAGCATAGTGCCTAAGACATCTGACTGCTAACCAGAAGGTTGACAGTTCAAACCCACCAGCCACTCCTTGGAAGAAAGATGGGGCAATCTACTTCCATAGTTATACTGCTTCGGAAACCCAAGGAGGGATCGCTAAGAGTCAGGTCTGACTTGATGGCTCATAACAACAACAATATGGTCTATTAGGAGCACTGGTGTTACAGTGGTTAAGGCATTCAGCTGCTAACCAAAAGGTTGGCGCTACAAACCCAACAGCCTTTCCATGGGAGAAAGATGAGACAGTCTGCTTCCATAAAGGTTCACAGCCTTGGACACCCTATGAGTCACACTTTATCCTATAGGGTCACTATGAATTGGAATTGACTCAACAGTAGTGAGTTTCATTTGGTTATGGACCATGATCACCTTTCTTGCTCCATTATGTCCTGATCTTACACATAAAACCTTTTAAAATATGAAAATTTCATATCAATCATTTGCCCAAGACCTCAGTGGCTCCACAGCTCACTCTGCGTGAATACAGAAGTCTTTAAAATACATTTTAGTATATAATTTGACTGATATTACTTCTCTCATCTCAGTTCCTATCACTTGGTTCTTTGATCACTATGCTCAAGATAAGTTTACCGCTTTGCTGTTCCCAAACTACTCCTGATCAGTTCCTGTCTCTCCTTCTAGAGTGCGTGTCCTTCAAATATCCATCTGGTTTACTGTTATAACTCCTTCCTATTTCAACTCATATATGACTTCATCATAGGGGCCTTTATTAATAAAGTAGTTTGGAAAGAGGATAATTAGTATATTTTTCATCATGTTCAATATGGCTGAGTATTACATACATTTTTCTGGAACTCAGAAGAGTATCACCTGGATACAGATTTCTCACTGCCATCAAGTTGATTCTGTTAGAGACCCCTATCTTTGTCCAAAACAAGGCCAGGAGCTGATTGTGGAACAGACCATCAATTGCTCATGTGGAAGCTCAAGTTGAAGTTGAAGACAATTAAAACAAGTCCAACAGAGCCAAAATATGACCTTGATAATAGCCCCCCTTAATTCAGAGACCATTAAAAAATAGATTTGATGCACTGAACACCAAGGACCAAAAACCAGAAGAATTGTGGGATGGTGCCAAGAACATCATCCATGAAGAAAGCAGAGGTCATTAAGAAGAAAAGAAAGGAAGGAAAGACCAAAATAGATGTCAGAAGAGACTCTGAAACTTGCCCTTCAGCAGAGAGTAGTTAAAGCAAATTGAAGAAATGACAAGATAAAAGAGCTGAACAGAAGATTTCAAAGAACAGCTTGAAAAGAAAAAGCCTATTACTATAATGAAATTTGCAATGACCTGGAGTTAGAAAACCAAAAGGGAAGAACACACTCAGCATTTCTCAAGCTGAAAGACCTGAAGAAAAAATTTACCTTCAAGTTGAGATATTGAAAGATTCTGTGGGCAAAATATTGAATGATGCAGGAAATATCAAAAGATGGATGGAATACACAGAGTCACTGGACCAAAAAGAATTGGTCAATGTTCATCCATTTCAGGAAATGGCATATGATGAAGAATCAATGGTATTGAAGGAAGAAGTCAAAGCTTTACTGAAGGAATTGCCAAAGAACAAGACTCTAAGAATTGATGGAATACCCACTGAGATGTTACAACAAACAGATGTTGTGCTGGAGGCACTCACTCAGTTATGCCATGAGATTTGGAAGACTACCTGGCCAACTGACTGGAAGAGATTCAAATCTATACCATTCCAAAGAAAGGTGATCCTACAGAATGTGGGAATTATCGAACAATATCTTAGCTGAAATCATAGAATACCAGAAAGATGTTTACTTATGTTTTATTGAATATGCAAAAGCATTAGATTGTGTGAATCATAACAAATTCTGACCAACATTGAAAGCCAAAAAGACCAAACCAAACTCACTGCCATCAAGTTGGATCCAACTCTTGAATCCCTTCTTGGATTTCCCAGGCAGTATCACTATGGAAGTAGATCACCCAATCTTCCTTCTAAGGAGTGGCTGGTGGGTTTGAACTGCCCACCTTCCAGTTAGCAGTCAAATGCCTTAGGCACTATGTTACCAGAGCTCCTGGATAACATTGAGAAGAATGGGAATTCCAGAACACATGGTTTTGCTTATGAGGAACCTGTATGTAGATCAAGAGACTGTCGTTCAGTTGGAATAAGGGGAGAGTATATGATTCAAAATCTAGAAGGGAATGTGTCAAGGTTGTATCCTTTCATCTTATTTATTCAACTTGCCTGCTGAGCAAATAATCCAAGAAGTTGGATTATATGAAGAAGAATGTTGCATCAGGATTGGAAGAAGACTCATTAACAACCTGCGATATGGAAATGACACAATTTTGCTTGCTGAAAGTGAGCATGACTTGCAGCCTTACTAATGAAGAGGAAAGACTACAGTCTGCTGTATGCATTGCACTTCAATGGGAAGAAAATAAAACTCCTCACCACCGGTCCAATAAACAGATTCACGTTGGATGGAGAAAAGATTGAAGTTGTCAAGGATTTCATATTACTTAGTTCTACAATCACCACCAATGGAAGCAGCAGTCAAGACATCAGACACCATATTTCATTGGGAAAATCTGTTGCAAAAGACCTCTTCCAAGTGATGAAGAGCAAAGATATCTCCTTGAAGACACCTAACCCAAGCCATGGTATTTTCAATCACCTCTTATACATGTGAGAGCTGGACAATGAATAAGGAAGACCAAAGAAGAATTGACACTTTTGAGGTGTGGTGTTCGAGAAGAACGCTAAGAGTACCATGGTCTGCTAAAAGGACTAACAGATCTGTCCTGGAAGAAATGCAGCCAGAATGCTTCTTGGAAGTGAGAACGGCCTTGCCTACTTTGGTCGTGTTGTCAGAAGGATATCATGGTTGGTAAATTGAGAGTCAAGGAAGAAAGGGAAGGCCCTCAATGAGATGGATAGACACAGTGGCTACAACGATGTCCTAAGGTATAGCAAGGAACATGAGGCTGGCACAAGACTGAGCAGTGTTTTGTTCTGTTGTGCATAGGGTTGCTATGAGTCAGAGATGACTCGGCAGAACCTAACAACAACAAGACACCCCCATTGGGTTTCTAAGGCTCTAAACCTTTACGGAAGCAAGACTGCCCCATTTTTGTTCCAAGGAGTGGCTGGTTGGTAGGTTCCAATCTTCACCTTTTGAATGGTAGCCAAATGCCTTAACCACTATACCACCAGAACTCCTTGGATACAGATTTAGACTCTATAAATATAGGAAGCACTAAAGGCATAACTGTGGATAAAGAGTACCTAATTTTTCTTTGATCAAGCCATTGTCTCAAAGTTAAATAATTGTTGTTGTTGTTATGTGCCGTCAAGTCAGACCTGACTCATTGCAACCCCTCCTTGGGTTTCCAAGGTGGTATCACTACAGAAGTAGATTATTGTAGACTTTGTTATTGAGCCTAAATATATGATTTCTTTAGAAACGTGTCCAGTTAACTTGACCATTTGAGAGCATAGAGACTACAGAGCTGAGTCAAGAGCAGCCACAGGAATCATTTAGATGGAACCTCATAAAATGTGTGTCTTTTAAGTATAGTTTCAGAGACAGAGCAAAATAGAAATTTAGAATTCCTAAGAACTCTAATCAAACACTCTCATCTTGCTCCACCTTCTTAATGTGCATTTGTTGTTGTTATGTACCATTGAGTCAGACTCGATTCATAGCGACCTCTCCTTGGGTTTGTTTCCAAGGTGGTTTCCAAGGAGGTTTCACTATAGAAGTAGATTGTCCAACTTTCCTTCTGAGGAGTGGCTGGTGGGTTTGAACCACCAGCCTGGTTAGCAGTCAAGTGCCTTAGGCACTACACTACCAGAGCTCCCACATTCTTATATAGGGAAAAAAAAAAAAAAAAAAAAAAAAAAGACACTTTTTTAAAAGGAAAAAATAGATTGGCTGTCTAGAAGGTTTTGACCTGTGCAATTTTAACAGAAAGTTGAATGGATCCTCTCCTATTGCCCCAGAGTAGGTGAATGGGATTCAAACATGAATATAGAAGTAATGATATTTTCTACATCTAAAAGAGAGTCAACAATGAGAGGCTTAAATGTCTCCCTAGAACATAAACATAGGCAGCCCAAATTATTCTGCTTTCCCAGCCAATTTCACTATTAATCTTTTACAAGGAAAGCTATAAGAGGAAGAGATTGAAGGACAGAGTTGAATAAACAGCAATCCTACAAGTATTGGGTAGTCAGCTGGAGATGTGTTTTTGAGGATTAAATAACTATAGAAAAAAATAAGCCAGTACTTGGGAGCTCTGGTATCTTAGTGCCTAACCAGAAGGCTGGGGGTTCAAACCCACCAGCCACTCCTCAGAAGGAAGATGGGGCAATCTAAACCCAATCTAAACCCAATAGGAAACCCAAGGAGGGGTCGCTATGAGTTGGGTCTGACTTGATGGCACATAACAACAACAACGAGCAGGCCAGAGAGTATCCTATTAAAAATCTGAACAAAGGATTTCTCAGAAATATGATACTGCAAAAAACAGGTGAAGAAGAGATAGCTGAGATGATATAGATATCTCAACAACAATGATGAGAACCAGTTCATAAGATGCCCCACAAGACGGCTTACAAAAACCAACTGCTGTCTAGTCCTATCCAACTCATGATGACCCTTCCTTGGGTTTCCAAGGCAGTATCACTACGGAAGTAGACTGCCCAAACTTCTTTCCGAGTGGCTGGTGGGTTTGAACCACTAGTCTTTTGGTTAGCAGTCAAAATGCCTTGAGCACTATGCTATCAAAGCTCTTAGATGGCTTACAGGCCCTGAGAAATGCTCAGAGCCTGATATCTGTGGTGTGGGTAGCTTTAATAGCAACATGGAAGCTATGGAAGCTAACAAATAAAAAAATACTTGATATTCATATAATCTTTTATTTTATCTGCAGTGGGACAGAAGAGCAAGAGTGAAAGAAAAGGAAAGAAGATGAATAACATCTTGGTCTATTAGATCAAGCCTGTACCCAGTCCTGGTTGTCCACTGAAACTTGACTGACAGGAGTGGAAAGAGAGAGAGCACTAATCAAATAAAAAATTAAGAAGTCAACTGGGTAGAATGGATTTTTTTTTTTCTTTTTCTAAAAGAAACTGATGAAAGAGGTTGAAAAGTTGTGGACCATGAATGACACATCAGAAGAATGGATTTATCAAGTATAGTTGAAAGCAGTAATTGGGGAAAAAAAAAAAAAAAAAAAGGAAAACATTTTATGCTTGCATCTAGTTATAAAGGTTTGTTTTGTTTTTCCCAGATGTTGACTTATTGAGGGTATCTTTTTCTTTTCTTCTTTTTTTTATTTTTTAATATTTGGAGCTCTTTCTTCCTTCTTGAAAATCTGAGTTTCCATCTGCTATCCTTTTGCTTAAGTCTGAAAAACTTAATTTAGCATTTCATATAGTTAGTGCACATCTCCTGATGACAAATTTTTGTAGTATTCTTTTATTAAAATTTTCTTTATTTTTCCTTCATTCTAAGAAGGATGTTCTCACTCAACAGATGGTTTTCCACTAGTTTCTGACCTCTGTTATTTTAATGATAAGTTAGCTGATTCTCTGTATATACTGTTTTGTTTTTCTTTTGTCCCATTGATTTTGTGTCTTTGGTTTTCAGAAGTGGACTTTGATGTTTACAGAAATCATTTTCTTCGTATTTATTCTATACCTGGGCTATATATACTACACTGTCCAAATGCTTAAATTTATTTCTTTCAACAAATTGGGCTAATTTTTGGCTTTTATTTCTTCAAATATTTTTTCTGCCCTATTTCCTCTCTTAGACTTTAATTGTTCATATTTTATAGCTTCCTTTACTATCCCACAGGTCCCAAGCTCTGAAAATGTTTCCAACAATTTTCTGTTTGTTTTCAAGATTAAATATTTCCTATTGATCTAGGGTCTGTTGTTTTCACTGTTATCTCCCATTGCTGTTAATTCAATAAAGGAATAGATAGATGAATAGATAGAGAGGTAGATAGATAGATAAAATGGATTTTTTTTTCATATCTAGAAATTCTATGATATCCTCTGTAATAGTTTTTATTTCTTGGCTAAAATGTCCTATATTTTCATTTT
The DNA here is from genome assembly GCF_000298275.1 of Orycteropus afer afer. NCBI lineage: Eukaryota > Metazoa > Chordata > Mammalia > Tubulidentata > Orycteropodidae > Orycteropus > Orycteropus afer. The sequence continues at coordinate 24,950,865 of NW_006921599.1, forward strand.
TTATAGATTTTCCTTTATGTTCTTGGGCATAGTTACAATCTTTGTGTGCTAATGTCAATATCTGGATTATCTTGGGATCAGTTCCATTGATTTTCTTTTCTCTTGTGTATAGGTCATGTCTCACTATCTCTTCACATATTGAATAATATTGATTTTATCCTCGAAATCCAAAACTATATACTAGAGTCTCTGGATTTTGTAATATTACTCCAAATTTTACAGTAAACATAAATTGTAAGCTCTGTGTCTTCTATGGTAGATAGCAACTAAAATATAATTTCAATCCTGCTAGCCTTAGCTAAGCTCCTTAGTCTCTACCCCATCCATGACATGGTCCTGGGATAATCTAAAAATTTATGCAGAGCATATATACAGAATTTGGTGTTTATGTTTTTGGCTCTCTTCCAAGATTTTCCTTCTCATTTTCCATCTCCTATAGATACCTCAAAATCTCTCTTCTGGTTCTTCAAACCAATGAAACTGTAGACTTTTATTCATGTTTTCACTATCCTATATGATAGACTGAAGCTGATTCTCAGAATATAAGCTATAAAATAAAATACAACAGCAAGATAAAAAAAATTAAAAAAAAAAAAAAACCCAAGAAATTCACACTGTGTGCAATGAACTACGACTAAAAATGGCATGGGCTCATAGAGTGTTGTCTCTCAGTAATTAATTGATATCATCCAGTGAGGGAACTCTGGTGGCATAGTGGATAAAGCATTCGCTGCCAAGTAGAAGGTAAAGGGTTCAAACCCACCAGTTGCTCCATGGAAGGAAATGGGGTGATCTACTTCCAAAAAGATTTACAGCCTTGGAAACCCAAAGAGGGTTGCTATGAGTTGGAACCGACTCAACGGCAGTGAGTGAGTGAGATCCAGTGGCAAGATTATAAGCTTTTCTTTACTCACACAGCAGTTAGGATGCAAGTGGATGGGGTAAGATTCATTGCAAGGGCAGCCTCCCTCAGATTCCCATTCCAGAGTGAGTTGACATAGGAGATCTTTTTTTCACAGTAAAGTTCCAAGTTTACATTGCAGGTGAAAGGCTGTGAAGCAAAGAAGTCTAGAAGTTTTATGCCTCAGAAGGCATGGGAACAAGGAAAAAGAGTAAGAGGTTGTTGCCATTGTTCAGCTGCACCTGGCCTGATTATCCTGTTGCCAAACTTTACTCAAATTCAAACAGCATGGTAGTCCTGCAACCATGGGTATATGACCGGAAAGAAGATTACTTCCCGCCTAGCTACAAGATTGATTACATTAGCACAACTATGTAGTCATAGGTAGTCAAGCCATAATCAACGCCCGTGCAAACAGCAACCAAGAAATCAAACAACATATTCCATTGGATAAATCTGCTGCAAAAGATCTCTTTAAAGTATCAAAAAGGAAAGATGTTATTTTAAGGGCTAAAATGTGCCTAAATAATGGTATTTTCAGTTGCCCCATATGCACATGATAGCTGGACAATGAATAAGGAAGACCAAAGAATAATTAATGCCTTTGAATTATGGTGTTGGTGAAGAATATTGAATGTACCATGGACTTCCAAAAGAATGTACAAATCTGTCTTGGAAGAATTACAGAATGTTCCTTGGAAGCGAGGATGGTGAGACTTTGTCTAATATACTTTGGACATGTTATCAGGAGAGACTAGTCCCTAGAGAAGGACATCACATTTAGTAAAGTAGAAGGTCAGTATAAAATAGGAAGACCCTCAACAAGATAGACTGTCACAGCAGCTGCAATAAGAAGCTCAAACAAGACAATGATTGTGAGGATGGTCCAGGCTGGGGCAGTGTTTCATTCTGTTCTATATAGAATAACTATAAGTCAGAATCACCTTGAGGGCACCTCACATCAACAACAGGCAACCATAGAGACAGAGAAAGTTACTTTGGGTTCAGAACAGATAAGTCTTCTCTAACGAAGAGAAAGGAATGGGAGAGAGAGATGTGATTTCCAGCCTCCTAACTGGAAATGGGCACAAATATGGATATCTTCCAGTCAGTTGGCCAGGTAGCTATCCTCCAAATCTCTTGGCATAACTGAGTGAGCGCCTCCAGTGGGGCATCTGTTTGTTGAAATATCTCAATCGGTATGCCATCAATTCCCGGAGCCTTGTTCTTCACCA
>NW_006921599.1:24966520-24969800 GCF_000298275.1 Orycteropus afer afer
GCCTCTCAGGGTGCAGAAGAGTATGAAGGGATGGACACTGGGAGGAGGTAACTATGGGGAGGAAGTGGGAGGGGTGCTGCTGCATTGTAAATTTTTGTCAATGACATGAGACAAAGTATATGTGAACTGCTGTATGAAAAGTGAATTTACTCTGTAAATCTTCAGCCAAATCCTAATAAAAATAAATAAAAAAAATAAAATAAAAAAAAGTAACTTAGTATGCTCTTCTCTGAAAATTGCTGTGAATATAAATCTCAAAATATATAAGTATTTGAATTTATATTCATAGCCCTTTTGAAGAGGGTTCATTTTATCATTTGAGTTGGAAAGGAACATGGAAATTATTACTTCATTTGATTGACAGATGTGAGAGTCTCTATGAAAGTCACATGAAGTATTAATTAATCCATTCAACAAAATTTGTTAAGCTTAAATCATGAGCCAGACACATATTATCATATAAGTTAGACCGTGAATACATGTAAAAAGTAAAAGATTAATTCACAGAATAACACAAAGGAGAAGGCAGAGAATTCTCATCTGTGCAGGTCTAGTCTAGAGTTTTCTCTGAGATGACATTGACAAAGCTAAAATAATGGATATAATAATCAGGAAAATAATAAAATTCAGTTACAAAGAAAATGGAATTTGAAAAAAAAAATTACGAATAGACAAACAAAATCTCCATGGAATGCTATCTCATAGGATTCAGTTTCCTTTATCTTCTCAGTTAAATAAACGTCAATATCACCTTGTGAAAGCAATTTGTAAAAATGCAATCATTTGACTTTCAAATATCCTTGGTTCATAAAAAGCAATTTTTTTCCTTCCATATAATCATTTATTATCATTTACGTGGGAGCTCTGGTAGTGTAGTGCCTAACGCACTTGACTACTAACCAGAAGCCTGGCGGTTCAAACCCACCAACTACTCCTCGGAAGGAAGGGTGGGCAATCTACTTCTGTATTGATACTGCCTCAGAAACTCAAGGAGGGGTCGCTATGAGTTGGTCCGGCTCCATGGCACATAACAACAACAACACCTACATTGACATAAATTCTAGAGGCTTGTATTATCAGGTTTCTTAGAACTGTTTAGCATGCTGTTGTTGTTGTTGTTATGTGCTGTGGAGTCGGACCCAACTCATAGCGACCCCTCCTTGGCTTTCCAAGGTCAGCAGTATGGAAGTAGATTGTCCAACCTTCCTTCTGAGGAGGGGCTGATGGATTTAAACTGCCAGCTTTCTGGTTAGCAGTCAAGTGCCTTAGGCACAATGCTACCAGAGCTCCTGTTTAGCATGCTAGTTGCAGTTTTTTAAATGTTGAATGATTGGCAAATACTCTACACTTTCCACTGTAAGATAAGAACTAACCTTTGCCACAGGAAAAATTAAAGGTATTAATTTGAAATAAATGATCAAATGAGAAAAGACAACAGAGATTAACTTTGTATAGTGTGTTTTCCAGCACCATTTGACAGCTAACACAAATTCAAAGGATCAACAGCTTCAACCTAAAAATGTTCCCAAATACTCCATTCCCCAAATATTTGCAGTTACTGAGATAAAAATAACTGTGAACACTGAACATTTCTTTTACAATGTGAAGAGTTTGATCCTTATTTTATTAATACATGTGCAATAGGAATGATTCTTTTATTACTTTTTTCATTTACAGCTATGACCAAGCAAAAAAACACGATTGCTCAATTTGAAAGGACAAGGAGACCAACATGGAGTAAAGCTTTACTATAGAAAGAAGCTAAAGAAAGCTATGTTGAAATCTCCACTGTCTGTCAAAAGAAACTGAGACAATAATAACATGAATCTATTAAATGAAGTTTATATAGGCAGAAGATCGGAGAAGTGGGTAGCACCAAACCACATGGCTTATACTGACAAATGTGGAAGCAAAAGGTTATTTCTGGTTGGCTTATACAATTTACTATCAAACTGCTGTCAGGATTTCATTGGTCAATAAGGGTGGGCTTGATGTTAAAATCTCTTTTGTCAATAAGGCTGGCCTTGTTTACAGGAAATCTAGGTTTAAGTTTTGGTAAAACAAATCTTAGGGACTATGTCAACTTGGCAGTCAGTACCATTTTGTCAACCACAAGACTCCATTTTCATTTCATTTAACTTGTGTAAAATAATGGAAAGGAGCCCTGGTGACAAAGTGGTTAAAGCACTTGGATGCTAACTAGAAGGTTGGCAGTTCAAACCCACCAGCTGCTCTACAGAAGAAAAATGTGGCAGTCTACTTTTGTAAAGATTCACAGATCTGTAATGATTCAAATGCTGTGAGTCAGTTCCATTCTGTCCTAGGTTGTGAGGAGTTGCAATCTACTGATGACACTGGGTTGTGTTTTCTTTTCTTGGTAAAGTAATTGATATGAGTATTACTTCAATCAGTAATTTAACTCATTTTTATTTATCGCTATCAGTAAAATATAGTGCAGAGTGTTGTGTAGAATAAAATGATGACTCAATTATTGCCTTCGAGATATTTAGAATTTAATGGAAAAGGTAATAACTATTTGTAAATAATTAAATATAAACATACTTAAGGGTCCATTACTATGTGAGCAATTGATAATTTTAAGTCAAGGTGACTTTGGGTGTGTATGTTGGGAGGGGAGGGGGGAAGATGTTACTTTTCTTTCTTTCTTTCTTTTTTTAAGGGAATCTTTGTAGAGAAATAAGTTTGAGAGAGAAGGTGAAATTCACTTAGCAATATACATTCAGGTGAGCAAGGTGGTGTCTGAATTTCCCTGTTAAGGACTGGTTTCTCTTCAGGATAACCTTGAGCCAGTGCTGACATAGGTCTGAGGCAAGCCACAGTGATCTTCATTAAAACCCAGCCTGTGGTAATGAGTGAGAACTCTGCAATGAAATCCTACTCTAGACAACTTCAAACCTCTCAGGGATTATTGCAAACTCTTGGTTAGGGCTTTTCTAGAGGGGTTCTTTCTTGTGTACCCAAAGAGCCTTGATTGGACTGAGTATTCCATCCCTTCATGATTTTTCTTTTCTTGGTAAAGGTGTTTACGATATTAGTGAGGTGAGGGTAGGGAATAGCCTTTTCTTCCGTAGTGATACCACTTTGGAAATCCAAGGAGGGGTCACTATGAGTCGGTGACTCAGGTCTCACTCAACAGCACATAACAAAAACAACAAATATATATATATATATATATATACACACACACACACACACACACACACACACACACACATATATGTTGTTGTTGTTGTTAAGTGCCATCGAGTCGTTTCCGACT
>NW_006921599.1:24971705-24992492 GCF_000298275.1 Orycteropus afer afer
TTCAGAGTCTCTTCTGTCATCCACTTTGGTCTTCTCTTCTTTTCTTGTCTTTTTAGTGATCTCTTGCTTTCTTCATGGATAATGTTCTTGATACTTCAAACGCTTCAAACGTTTCTGAATTATCACACATATATATATGTGTGTGTGTATATATACATATACATATATATGTGTGTGTGTATATATATGTATATATACGTATATGTACATATACATATATATGTGTGTGTATATACATATACATATGTATATATGTATACATGTATATATGTTGTTGTTATGTGCTGTTGAGTCATACACATACAGCTATGGATTGCTTTCAGTAAGAAATTTTCTTGAGTTTGGGAAGGACCACCATCTTCACTACCTTAAAGTGTAAAAATACAGTTTTCTTGACCTTCTTGGGGTTGGAAAAGTTACTGACACAAATCAGAAGTTTTAGCAGACTAATCTGTCTACAATTCTTTTTGCAGATCTTCCCAAGATCAATGCCTCTAGAAAACTCTCTAGCTTAGACAGGAAGCAATACTAAGAGTTTGTTCATTAATTCATCGTTCCTTTATAGTGCCTAAGCCATTAGACTGCTAACCAGAAATCTGGCAGTTCAAACCCATCAGCCACTCCTCAGAAGGAAGATGGGGCAATCTACTTCCATAGAGATACTGCCTCGGAAACCCAAGGAGGGTCGCTATGAGTCAGAAAGGACTTCAGGGCAGTGAGTTTGTTATCTTATTTATTTAATTAATTAATTTATTTTATATAAGCATTTACTGGGTGGCACTTTTTAGAGGAGAGGACTCTTGAGCTGACTTTTGAAGAATTTACAAAAGGCAAGTACATTGCAGTGAAGAATTTCATGCAAGGGCTAGTCTTGTGAAAAATCATTGCAATTTTGAGAAACCACAGGTAATTTGATATGGCTTGGATGGTGGCAATGGAGTGGTTGAGGAGGTGATGGCATATCTAATGATAATGAACCTTTTCTTCTACATTAGAGCCAGGGCTTTTTACCAAAGTTAGAGATTCATTGAAAGACATTAGCAAGACAGAGATGTGGACAGTCTTCCATTTTAGAAAGAATTCCTCCAGTAAAGCCCTAACAGAAAACTGGTATTCAATGAATGATTTTTGAATAAATTAATGAATGAGTAGGTCTGTAACTAAGGAAGTGGCAAGCAGAAGAAGAAAGAAGACAATTGCTGTGATAACGAAAGGACACATTCTATAAAACTTGGAAATGACTGAAGTATAGGTTGAAAAATACAGAAATCAAGTATGCCTGTGTGGGGGAATTAATAATAGTCTATGCTTCTAATTTAGGGCTTTTTAAACCTTCCACATGAACAGGACTATATTTGTGATGCAAAAATGACAAAGCTTTCTATCCATACCTGACATTTACTACGGGACCTAGTAAATGTAGCTCACATAATCTTCTTACAACTTCTTGTATGGTTGTTGTTGTTGTTGTTGTTGTGTGCCATCGAGTTGGCCCCGACTCATAGCGACCCCTCCTTGGGTTTCCGAGGCAGTATCTTGTATGGTATTCCCATTTAAATCTTGTCCTCAAAATTTCTAGCAAAATTGGCATATTGTCCCAGCAAAAACAGCTGTTTTGATTTAAACAGTTCATATAAAAAGCAACAAGACAACTTAGTAATAGCACCAAAATAAAAAAGCCACAAACAACCCACAAGTGATAAAACAAGATTTTTTGTCTATTTTTATCATTTGTTTTAATTTCAATAGCAACACACTTTTGAAATAGATAATATTCATTTTTTCCTAAGTTATTTTCAAATGCAAATTTTTAAAAACACTCTGGGACAAGCCTTAGCAATCTTTCAACTTAATAAACTCCAGCTGCCTTTTACAAAAGAAAAAGAGTGATTCAATCTTACACTAGTTTCCTGAACCTTTTCTGATTTTAAATGAAATCTAATAGGTCCAGAATTTACAAAAAGAAAATTCTAAGATGATTTGAGAAACAGAGGATGAAATGTTTGTAAGTTCTTATAGCTCATTTGGGGGATAGCCTTTTTGACATTTAAACCATCATAGTACTGAACAAGTAATCTTACAATGTATTTGCAAACCTGAAAAAAAAAATTCCTACCGTAATCTGTTTTGTTATGGAGGAGATAGGAAGGGAATATGTTTATTTATCTTTCCAACTTCTTTTAAGCATGGTAACTAGTTATTTTAAATATGATATTCCATATGGTCAAGTTTCCTTTATTATAATGTAAAATGTGCTAAACACCTATACAGAGCAATTTCAGCCATTACTTGGTTAGACAGAAATTTTTGTTATTCACTGCTAGATCATCATCCTTGTATATCTTTTTCATATTTTTTCATATTGCTGTAGAAAAAACAATAACTTTATCTTGAACTCATTGTAGACTTACAGAGTAGTTACAAAAACAGTCCCAAGAGTTAACATATACCCTTGAGCTTGTTTCACCTAATGTTAACATAGTATATAACCATATTACAGTGATCAATTAAAGGAAATTAACATTAATATATTATTAACTGAACTACAAATTTTATTCAAATTTTACCTATTTTTTCACTTGTGTCCTTTTTCTGTTCCAGGGTCCCAAACGGCATAAAGTTGTAAATATCATTAGACAAATTGACATCATTTACTCTTTGATATGTTGCACTGAGGAGGACAAGATATCTTATATGATATTCTTGACCAAAATATGTAACCTCAATCCAACCATGATAAAGAATATCAGACTAACCCAAATCAAGGGACAATTCAGTACCCTTCACAACTTCAAGGTCATAAAACACTGAGGACCTATTATAAGCTGCAAGAGAATAAGGAGAAATAATAACATGATTTGCTTTGCATAGGATTTCATCCAGAAGAGAAAGGATAAAGTGGGAAAAAAATGTGGACCAAAACTCAATAATAATAAAAAGACCAAGCTCACTGGTCTGATAAATACTGGTAGAACCCCTGAGCCTATGACCAAAGTCAACCTTTACACCAGGAACTGAATTTACCATTGTGGCTCAACTTTCAGCCAAATGATAGACAAGCCTACAAGGTGAACAGTAACACCAGGGAGTTAAGCACTTCTTAGAGCAATCAACCCCACAGGAGAACAAAAGGGCAGCATTTGCCCAAGGAGAAAGCTCAGAAGGCAAGAACGGATAGGGAAGAAGGATGAATGGAAAAGGTAAACAAAGGAAGGAGGAGGGAAGAATGGGGTTAGGTTGTGGGGATTGCAATCAATGTCACAAAAGGAAATGTGTAGAAATTGTTGAATGGAAAACCAATTTGTTCTGGAAACTTTCACCCAAATCACAGTAACAGCAACAACAAAAATTTTAAAAAAAAAGAAGGAAGGAAGGACAGAAACAGAAATAAGTTTTGACACAAAAAATCAGTAGAGCAGATAGATAGTGTGGGAGCTCCTTTATTCTCAGCATTGAGACTTACAGATTTGTGATCAGCTGGAGCTAGACTTTTTGTGGAACCAGAAATGAATTGATAACAGTAAGTATCTGCCTCTGAGAATCTATTTCCCTGTCCAAAATTACTAAAGTTATCATGTCACTTGAGTACATGTGTAGTTAACTATTCTTACTTGTTAGATTCTGCATGGCCCATTGAATGTGAAGGAAAAAAAGAATGTCCACATTGTCCACTATTGTTTTTCTGAGAGAAGGGAAAAGAGGCTTGGCAGTGAGCATCAGGATTCAATCTTTAGTTTAGACAGAGGACATAGATCAGTGAACTGGGTCTGGGCATAATAAAAGTCAAAACCAAAGCAGTTGGATTAGAGAGGCAGAATCCATAGGAATCAGAGGTGTAGGTAGAGTCCAGTGCACCAGAGAAACAGCATGCATACAATTCTACTCAAGCTGTGTGTTCTCAAATACAGAAGCATTCAGGGTTCTTTCTAAATCTGCACATTCTTTGACATCCTTGGAACATATTTTGAGATAGATTCCCTAAAACATATGGGCTTATGGTTATTCTTTTAAGGTGTTCTGAGATGAGTGGTATTTTATACAAAATTCTGAGTCTTGTAGCACATCCATGTTTCTGGATCAGGGTTTTATAGAATCTCCAGATTTTGAGTGAACAAACAAACAAAAGAAGAAAAAGCACATGAGCCATTCCTGAAGCGGAACAGGGACAAGAAGTGTTAGAATTATCTCCTTTCATTCAGTCAGTAATAGCCTGCAATTAATTTGGCCACAGCCATGAACCAACGGTCATGTGCTGTACATACAGTATCTTATCTAATCCTACTAAAAATTTTGTGTTATAGTCACTATAATTATCTCCCTGTTGCGGATTGGAAAACTGAGTTTGAGAGAGGTTAATTTCCTTCCTAGACTACAAAGCTAGTAAGAGGTAAAGTCAGAATTAAGATCTACATCTATAAGATTCCTAGTTTTTAAATTACATCAAGCCATTCCTTAGGGCTTAATATTTTATCGCAAATTTACTTAAATTAAAAAAAAAAAAAATACCATTAATACCATAAGGGTTTAACTTTTAGAGGCTCTAGTAAATTTGGAGAAATTATTTTTTGCCTGGCAGTGATGAATAAAACTAAAGGATTTTAGCAAGCAACTTTGAAAGAAACTGACTAGTCTTCACGGTTATGAATTTTCCAGCTTCATCATTTGAAACAATGACACAGTCCTTTATGACCCAAATTGTTCATTAGAACTGCTATACAAATTCAATTGATGTGATCACTTACCTAGCTGCCCTTCAGGTCTGGAATTAAACTCACTCAAGTGTCTTCTAGACAAATAAAAGACCAGTATATGGGCTAAACATTTACATCAGGTAGATACACTCCTTGGAGAAATCAGTCATGGGCGAATAGAAGGGCAGTGTATGCACAAGGAAACCGCTAGGGGGGGCAGGAGTGCATGGGAGGGAAGGATAGAGGGAAGAGGTAAGTACAGGGAGGAAGTGGGAAGACAGCTGTCACATTGTGGAAAATTATAGTCAGTATCATGAGGCAAAATATGTATGAACTGATGTATGAAAAATGAATTTGCTCTGTAAACTTTCACCCAAATCACAATAAAAATTTAAAAATAAAAATAAAAATCAGATAATAAGAAAGCATTTCATCAGAAGAGCTGACAATAATTTCTGATATTGAAATATAACAGACATTTCACCAGGGATCATTACTAGGACACAGACTAAAAAACCCACTACCATCAAGTCAATCACCATAAAGTCCAAGGCTATAATACATCTTTACGGAAGTAGATTGCATCATCTTCCTCCCAAAGAGCAGCTAGTGGGTTTGAACCACCAACCTTTTGGTTAGCAGAAAAATGGTTTACAGGACACAGACTAAGGTAGTTAAAAGTATTCTCACAATCTACTTAGATTAAATATATCAAGTCCTTTTTGTAACTGACGATTAGCATATCCCTCAATATAGATTGCTAGCAAAATATGAAAAAAACAATAGTAGCAAACATCAAGATAGCATTTAAGGCTCATACTCAATAGCTTACACATGTGTACACATCACATTTTTTTAGTGAAAAAAAAAATCCAATTGATGTAATTACTTGAGGTTGTACTCATCTGCCTAGATACAGGCTGACCAATGGCCAATGCCAATGAAACCCTGGGTAATTTTTACCTAACAAACACTTTGCTCCTGAATTCAAATAAATTATCTTACTGCACCAACATAAAGTTTTATTTTCAATGAACTACCTTATATATTCATATTTGAAAAATTATCTATATTTAAGAGGAAAAAATTATGATGATGGAAAAATAAGATGATATTATGAAGGAAAGAATAAAAACTAGAAATAAGAGTATTTGTAACTAATTTTTATGCCTACATCAAACCAGCATTCATTTGCCCTAATCTAGTGTGATAGCCATGATCATATATATTCAAAGATCCAAGAGACTAATATTGTATTTTTTTTTAAGATAATCTGAAAACTTATGAGTGGTTTCAATTAAACTTGTGGGTTTAAAATACATAAATGCCTGGGATCCACTTTATATCAATCAAATCAGAATCTCTGAGGGGTAACATTCACTCAATGATGTATATTTTAGGAGTGCCCCAATTCTTTTTGGCAGCCAACATTGAAAACCCTTGATATAGATCATCTGAGCAGCCACCAAATAACTCAGCACCAACACTTGAAGGCAGTGCTGCCATTTGCATTTGTATTTACACTTATATTGGTGACAAATGATCTACTAATGTGATAGTGTTTAACTTTTTCACATGTTGGAAAATGTAACTGGCAGTCATTAGGCTGCTTTGTTCTATTATCAAAATGACAATTGTACTAAGGCAGTCATTTACTCATGTTGAAATACTTTTCCAGTTGTAAAAACAAAATTTGTATTTTGCACTAATCATTCACAGCTGAAAAATATCTTCATAAAAACAACACTGTAGTTTAAAAATGACTGAAATTTTGAATTCTAAACCTACCCAGCAGCTCTGCAGGAAAAAGACCTAGTGATCTGCTCCTGTAAAGATTACAGCCTAGAAGACTCTATAAGCAGTTTTACTCAGTCACATCGGGGTGCTATGGTCCAAAGTGAATCAATACCTAACAACAACATGAATTATGAAGAAGTCATCAAGTAAATGCAAGAGTCAGGATTTTGTCACCTCTGAAGTTTGAGGGTACATATTCCTAGCCAGACGACCTTCACAGTGCAGTGAATTACTATGGCTTTTCTAACCATGGCCTTTGTGACTTCCACCAGATGACTGGGTGGAACTGTGCAAATGTGAGGGGCTTGTGGCCCACCAAAGGGATTGAATAGCTTGCTAATAATGTAAATAAAGTACATGGCATCCTTGTGGGATAAAACCATGCAAATAATGTGTATGGAACCCTAATGAGGGACATGGTCAGTTTTATCACCTCGCTAGGCTTAAAATGAGCCATTCTAGAGACAGAAAGAGGGATCTCATTACCATCAAGAAAGAAAAGCCAGGAGTAGAGTGCATCCTCAAGATCCCTGTGCTGAACTTCTGCAAGTCAAGAGACAGAGCTGTTATACCAGAGACGACGATGAGCAGAGGTAGAGAAACGGTAGCGGCAGAGGCAGAAGAACTAACAGAACTAAGAGACTAGCAGGAAACTGAATGACAGGCTTCCTGGCCCAAAGGATAGGAAAGCTCATTCCATGAGAATGAGAAAGCCTTCGTGCAGGAGGCTTGCTAGTAGAGTGGGGGTGTCTCTAAGAACTTTGTAACACTTGCCTGGGCAGGGCAGAGCCAAGGCCAGAGAGAAGCATGCTTGCAGTATGGCTGAGAAGAAGCATTACTGATTGAAGAACTGTATCCTGACTTGTTTCTTATCCTGAATTATAATCTTTACTTTCCTAAGAAACCCTATAATTGTGAGTATTGTCTGTGAGTTTGGTGTAGCCACTGCAATGAATTACTGAACCTAGCAGAGAACTTGAGAGTGCCATGGGAGGGATGGGTGCTGTCAGAATTGGTAAAGAGTTTGGAGAATGGTGCCATGTCTGACTTCCATCTCACAGGAATAAGCCTTAGGCTGTAGAGGCTGATGGTGATTCTCTCTCCCCCTTGTAAAGTTAGAGGACATCAGATGATGATAACAACATGCCCTTTTTGTGGACATCAAATGCAAATTTGGTGATTTCCACTAAAACACCCTCAGTTTAAATAATATGCTAGAAGGACTCACAGAATTCACAGAAAGTTGTTATTCTCACAATAATGGCTTATTACAGGGAAAGTATACAAATTAACACTAGCCAAGGGAAGAGCATAGAGCAGAATCCAGAAGAAATACCAAATGCAGAATGTCTGTTGCCCACTTCCCATGGAATTAGGATATATTAGTCTCCTACTATCAATGTGTAACAATACACACAAAATATTTCCAGGCAGGGAAGTTCACCTAAGCCTTGGTGTACACAGTTTTTATTGGGGCCACATTACAGAGGAATGATTGATTTATTGATTGGCAACAGCTGATTGCCAACATGGTTGATCTCAATCTTCAGACACTCAGGGCATGATCCAAAGCCCCACCCTAAATCATATTGTTGGTCTTTCTGAGATGGCTTGTCCCCGCTCTAACACTATTGGGTATTGTGGTGGTTATATTTGTGTGTCAACTTGGCTGGGCCTGGTTGAGTGGCTGGGCAGCTGGTGGTAGTTATTCCCCATGATGAGACTGGCAATCAACTCCATGGTGGGATCTACCACAAGCAGCTGAGTAGCTGCCTTTGGGATATGGTCTGCTTCTTGTATATAAGGAGAAGCTTTGGGAATGGTCTCTAGCCTATGGCATGCTTGGACTCCACGTGTAGCCATGTCGTTGCTCAGCAACCTGCTATGCTCTGCCAACCTTGAGACTTACAATGGACTTAAGTTAATGGCCTCCCATGTGGTTTGGTAATATCAAGACTGTGCCTTTTTATTTCTCAACTTTGGGGCTTCTCAGTCTCAGCAGCCAGCAGCTGTCTGAGTGAAGAAACACCTCTAGCTCCAGTGGGCCGGAAGCAGGAGGCAGAGCTGGACCCCAAGATTGAGGGGCTTTCACCCAGCCCCTAAAGCTTGGCATTTTGAACTTGGACTTAAAGCTTCCAAAGTGTAAGAGAATAAACTGTTTGCTAAGGCCATCCCATTTGCGATGTATTCCTGTCAGAGCAGCACTAGGTAACCAGAACAAGTATGTTCAGTCTCAACCCTAAACACATTATTAGACTACCTGTTCTGTCTCTAGGAGGTCTGGTGGTGTAGTGCCCAAGGCATTTGACTGCTAACCAGAAGACTGACGGTTCAAACCCACCAGCCACTCCTTGGAAGGAAGATTGGGCAATCTACTTAGTGATGCAGCCTCGGAAACCCAAGGAGGAGTTGCTATGAGTCGGATCCGACTCGACAGCAGTGAGTTTGGTTGATTTGGTATTCTGCCTCTAGCTCCTAGGGAAATAAAATCATTCCTATCAGGTATGACATCTTTGAAATTACCTTCCAGGAGCTTAGGGAAAAGCCAGGTATATTTTTGGGAAAGATTAAATTTCTTACTACTCACTAAACTTTTTTTTTTCCCCCTAGATTGTTTCTGGCAACTGAGGGAAAAGTAGAGAAAGACTTAATATGAAAATGAAGAAATTGTTCCAAGTGAAGGCCAAATGAATGCTGAATGTGTTGTACCAATAATATTTCACAATATATAAAAGAAGTGAGAGAAGTGAATCATCAAGCATGATATGGTTGTAAAGCATCTGTATCTCAAAATATTCTCTTAGAGGATAGTATTGTGTCAACTTGAATGGATTCCATCTATGTACTAATTTCAATATCTGTTGTTATTAATAAATACATAGTATAAAGCAAAGAATTGTACCTAGGAGTGAGCTATTAAAATAATAGGCTATGGCAATTGTGAGAATGTGCCTGAAGTACTACAGCCCCAGAAAATTTAGTGGACAAAGGATTTCAACTCATGAACTCTGAAATATATTCTCAAGTCTGCAACAAGATCATGCTTTCCAAGCACTGCTTCCAACCAGTGACTGAACCCAGCAGGAGCACCAACTCAGGTTCTTCTCTGAGAGACCAGGACTCCCTTTGATGCTCCATTTTAGCACAGGAACCCCCACACACATACGCGTGGCATTCCCTAGCTGCCAAGAAGTCTAGGACACTTCCAGCCAGCCTTCTTTCCCTACTTCCTTGACTAAAGATCAGACTTCTTTTAAATTTTCTAGCTCCCTCTCCATTTTTTCTCACAGGCATTTCTCTTAACAAAATCCTTTGTATGTTCCTCTCAACATCTGCTTCTTAGAGGACCCAGACCAGCACATGAGTCAACAAAAATTATAGCTGGATGATGAAAAACAGGATTATTTTTCCCTCTGTGAACATCAATTATCACATTAAATTGATGATTACTTTAATATTAGGTTGCTGATTGTCTTTGTTTATAAGTAATATTTTAATAAAACTATCTTATGTCAACACTAAGAATCTAGAGCCTTTATTTTCCCTTTAAAACTGGTGAGTATATCATTCAAGTTTGAGGAAAGCTGCCTGAAATGAACATTCCTTATTGCTGTTGAGATGATTCTGATTCCTAATGACCATATAGCCCTGTAGGGTTCGAAGGCTGTAATCTTTACAGAAACTGACTGCCACATCTTTCTCCTATGGAGTGTCTGGTGGATTCAAACCACGCACCTTTTATTTAGCAATCAAGCACTTAACCACTGAACCATCCAAACCAAACTAACTCACTGCTGTCCAGTTGGACCTGATTCATAGCAACCCCTCCTTGGGTTTCCGAGGCAGTATCACTATCAAAGTAGACTAACCAATCTTCCTTCTGAGGAGTAGCTGGTGGGGTTGAACAACTAGCCTTCTGGTTAGCAGCCAAATGCCTTAGACACTATGCTACCAGAGCTCCCACTTTAACCTGCTATAATGCTCTGTAAATGGACAGGAGTCATTTCCATGAGATCAATTTTATCAAACAGACACCAACGGAATCATTTTTCAACTCATCTACACTACTTTCAGAGATTAAACTACTTATCTCCGTCTATCAGGCTGAATTCCTTCTTCAGGCATTTTTATCAGTTGTGCATGCCCACAACTACTATAAACCAAAAGCCAGTGTTAAAAAGCACTGGTAAAAACCAAATGCACCAGCTCCATTAAGTCTTTTCATTCACCACAACCCAGTTTTTAAATACAGATCAGATTCCTGCTTCAACTATTTGTACTTTGTTGGCTGGCTTCTTCATCAATTTAGGGAAGTCTAGAGGCCGATAAACAAGTAAACTTGGACAGCCACAAACCATAGTAGCTTCTAAACGACTGAGTTTGCTTGCTTAGCATACCTCAATATGGGGTAGATCGAATCCATTCCTAGCTTTAGCTGGAGACCTCCAATGAACCTCCTAAGAATGCTGAGGATTGCCCTATTAACATCTCCCCCATGCTAGCATCCTCCAGTGAACATAAAAAGTTATTTTATTGCTTTATATTGTTGTTAGATGCCTTCCAATGGATTCCACTCCTAGTTATCCTCTGTGATAGAGTAGAACTGGGTATTCTAGGCAGCGGCCTTTAGAGGAGCAAGATCATTAGGTCCTTTTCCCTAGAAGCAGCTGAGTGGGACTATTTTATTGGTCTATTGCAGCTCTGGTAATGTAGTGCCTAAGGCACTTGACTGATAACCAGAAGGCTGGTGGTTAAAACCTACCAGCCACTCCTCAGAAGGAAGGTTGGGCAATCTACTTTGGTAGTGATACTGCCTCAGAAACCCAAGGAGGGGTTGCTGTGAGTCGGGTCTGACTTGATGGCACATAACAACAACATATGAGTTCTGGTGCTTCATTAGTAGGTTGTTGGTTGTTGGAACCTACCTATTTTCTCTGTAGGGTGTGGTGTGGGGTTAGGGTGGGGAAAAAGCAGGCAATCTGCTCCCATGATTAGCCTAGAAAACCCTATGGGGCTATTCTACTCTGTCAAATGGGGTTGCTCTGAGTCAAAATCTACTATTTGACAACTCACAACAACATAGTTACTGTTACCATTGCTATCATATTTAAAATATCTTTAGCACCTTTGGGATTGAATGTACTTTTTGTTTTCTAGGGTAACTGTGGGAAGAGTGAAAACTGGATAAAAGAAACATGGGATTTTTGAGATTGTTCTTTGGTTATTTATTTTAAAGTGAGACTTTTGACAAATAAATGAACAGAAGCAGAAATGCAGACAGAATTTCAGTCCTTTCCATCAATGAATAACTCTGTACAGAGTAGAAGGGTTCACAGGGGGGGTATTTTCTTTATACCCTCACATTCTACAGAATCACAAGGGGCAGGGAGGTGATTGACCAGACAATAAAATCTTACATAACCATAGTGTAATATCTTAGCCAAGAAATTGGCATTGATACAACCCACATGCCAAGCCAATTAAATGATAATCTTTGTCCCAGTGAGTAAAAAGAGAATCCACAGACTGGGAAAAAAATCTTTGACAAAGACATATATGATAAGGATCTAATCTCTAAAATATATAGAAAATTTCAACAACAAAAGACAAACATTCCAATCATATAATGGGCAAAGGACATAAACAGACACTTCACCAAAGAGGACATTCAGTCAGCCAATGAATATATGAAAAGATCACAATCATTATCCAGTAGAGAGATTCAAATAAATACTACAGTGAGATACCATCTCATCTATGCAAAAATGGCAATGATCAAAAATAAAAAAGAAAGAAAGGAAACAACAAATGCTGGCAGGGCTGTGAGGAGATGGGAACTCCTATGCAATGCTGGTGGAATTGTATAATGATAAAATCACTGTGGAAAATGGTATGGCACTTCCTCAAAAATATAGAAATAAAAATACTTTATGATCCAGAAATCCCACTCCTAGGTATATATCCAAGAGATATAAAAGCAGTGACATATGCATATGCTTACCTATTTTCATTGAAGCATTATTCACAATAGCAAAAAGATGGAAACAACTTAAGTGTCCATCAGTGGATGAATGGATAAATAAACTGTGATATGTAAATACAATGGAACAGTATACAACTATAAAGAATAATAAGAAGTCTGCAAAGCATAACATGGATGAATCTGAAGGACATTATACTGAGTGAAATAAGTCAATCACAAAAGAACAAATATTGTGTCATCTCACTATTATAAAAAGTCAAGAATAGATATATACACAGAAAGCCACATTCTTTGATGCTTACTAGGAATAGGAGAGAGAAGGAGAGAAAAACACTGTTTAGATAGTAGATACTTGTTCTTTTTGGTGATGGTAAAGACAATATCAAATATGGTGAAGTCAATACAACTTAAACAAAGTAAATAAAGACACTAAGAAGTACACCAGAAAAAGGGGCAATTCCAGTAAAAGCTATAAGATATACAATTTTACAACAACACTAACAACAACCAAAAAAAATGTGTGCAGTTATGTAGGTAGATATGGATGTACATGTGTGTATAGGAAGGCATATGCAAGTAAATACACATGCATGTATAGGTGTATATATAGGCAAATGTATATACATGTTTGTATGTACTGCATATATATCCATATATATATAACAAAGTACATAGGGAGTGCAGTTGCAGAGAGCTCCTAGACATATCCAAATGACTTGCAGGATTGATTTGCTAGTACCATTGTCTAGGGGGACACTTTAGTCCACTGGCTTTAAAGTTCATAAAGATAGCGTTCTACATCTCAGTTTAGTGAGTAGCATCTGGGATCTTAGAAGGTTGTGAGTGACAATCTAAGGCACAGCTAATGGTCTCTACTCATATGGAGCAAAAGAGAATGAAAAAAATCAAAAGTTCAAAGGCAAAACTAGTCTACAGGAATAATAGCCCAATGAATCACAGCTTCTTCTAACCTGAGACCAGAAGAACTCAGCTACTACAGACCATTCTGACTAGGGACACAATAGAAGGTCCCTGACAGAATAGGAGAGAAATATAGGAAAAAAATTCAAATTCTTAAAAAAAGGCCAGAACTCCTGGACTGATAGAGACTAGAGAAACCTCCAAGACCATCACTCTAAGATATTCCTTGAACTTGGAACTGAAGCTATTTTTTGAGGTCACATTTCAGCCAAATTATAGATTGGCTTATAAAATAAAAAATTTCACCTTCGAATAATATGTTCCCTTAACCAATCAAGTACATGAGACTGAAAGGTCATTTATCCCAAAGCAAAAATGATAAGGCAAGGAGGGGAAGGGAAGCTAGATCAATGGAAACAGAACAAACAGAATGGAAAATGAGAATGCTGAGACATGTGAAAATTGTAACCAATATCACAGAACTATTTGTATAAAAATTATTAAATTGGAATAGGAACCTAATTTTCTACATAAACTTTCACCTGAAACACAATAGAATAAAATATTATTTTTTAAAAAAATAAAAAAAACTCTGTCAATAGTACTCATACATCAGTCTTTTTTTTTTTTTTTTTTAAGTTTTCCAGGTAACTTCAATTTTCAGCCAAGTGTAAGAACTAGTATGCTACATCTAGGAATTCTGGTGGTGTAATGGTTAAGGCATTTGTCCACTAACTAGAAGGTCGGTGGGCCAAACCCACCAGATGCTCTGTGGAAGAAAGTTGAGGCAATGTGCTTCCTTAAAGACTTACAACCATGGAAACCCAATGGGGGTTGCTATGAGTTAGAACAGACTCGATGGCAATGAGTTTGGATTTTTGGTTATTATGGAATATCTAGGAGTCTCTGAGCAGTGCAAATGGTTCAAACATTGGATCCCAGAGATGGCTCAGAAGAAAGACATGGAGATCTACTTCCAAAAAATAAGCCATTGAAAGTCTTATGGAGCACCCATGTATATATTCAGACATACATGGGTCCTCATGAGTCAGAATTAACTCAAAGGTAACTGGTTGGTTGGTTGCTACTACAGATCCAAGATAGAGCTTGTGATTTAGAAGGTTTGTGGCAGAGTCTGAGAATTTGAATCTTTAATAAGTATATAGGTACGTGGGATGAGTCCCTTGGTCCTTGGGTTAAGGCCTTTGGTCCAGAGACTATACCTTAACAATCAACACTCTAGGAACCACTCTGTTTTACAGAAGTTCCACCCAGTAGACTTCTGTTTGCATTTCATTGGCAGCAAATATGTAACTTAGGTCTCCCTATATGCAAGGAAACCAAGATATTAAATATTTCATTGAGCACATTGCTAGTCCAAACATAATCAGAATGCTTATCTTAAGTATTTCCTAATAGTATGTGAATGTTAAAAATACTATTTTTATGGCACACTGTTGTAAACTAAAAGTTTTGGGAGTCTCAATAACTACTGGCAGGCAGGGTCTACTGAAACATGTGCACCAGCCATTCCTAACCACCCTTCACAAACTTTGTTCATGAAGTTTATAAAATTCTGAGAAGGCAACTAGGAATATCTGCTGCAGAAATGTACTAAAGTAAGCTAAGAAAAAAAAAAAAATTAAACATTTGTCAGTGAGTCAACTCATGGAGATCTCATGGGTGTTAGAACAGAATTGTGCTCCATAGAATTTTCTGTTGATTTTTTGGGGGTGAATTGACAGGTCTCTCTACCAAGGCACCTCTCTATGGACTCGACCAGCTAACCTTTTGGTTAACAGCCAGTGAATCAACAACAATGTGAGCTACTGTTACCTAATTTGTAAAACAATAATTCCAGTTCCCTTCAGGAAAGAATAGGTTCCTATTCAGCATCTCTAAGGTGGGAGCAGACATGATAGAGTTAACTCTTAAAGGCCAAACTGCCTGTTCCCTAAGCAGACTTCATTCAGAGGTTCACTAGGGAGTTTTCTATACTAGTAGGAGGATAGGGGACATGTTAGGATTTTAATCTCACCTGACTTAATCTTTCTTTCTCAAATATCTTTTCCTTTAGATTTTTTTTTTTTTTCCCCTATCAAGAGACTGCACATCCTGTAGCTTTTATAGTTTTAGAATCACTGCCAGTAGATTAGCTGAGTGATTGAGGGAGCACAGAACAGTATAAAGTGTTCTAATACCCCTAATTCTCCTTTTACGTTCTGCACACTGGGCCCATTTGGAATGATTGCCATGCTTCCTATTTTTGTAATGGGTGAATTTGAAAGGAAAGTAGGGCCTGAAATGCTTAGTGCAGAGCAATTTTAAATGATTTTAAAAGCTTTCCCCTTGAAGCTTCACAATGTTCTGGAAATTTCTGATCACTTGACTCTAACCTACCCCTCATACAACTAACCAAGCCCTTGCACCATCAGCCCATATATATATACAAAAATATATGTATGTCTTTAATCATTAAGATGTACCTACTGCTTCAAATGACTCTACAGCTCTTCTAAAAGCTCAAATTATTTTCACTTGAGAAGGTTCAGGCTTGTGATTTCCTTTGTCAAAAGAATAGGGCACAACAGTAAAAATGACATAAAAGCAATAGCTTGCATCCAGAATGAGTCTTACTGTACATAAATAAAATTTAAGGACTTACAAATTATATTGGCTCCTTTGGGGAAAAAAAAAATATCATTATGGTGGTTGCTACAGTCTTGTTTACATGATTGCTGTCGCTCTCTGGGTAATAGTGGAAAGCTCAGGGCCAGTAGGATGAATGGTCACAAAGCCACACACTAACCACTTTTGGGTGTGTGGTTGAAGCTGTAATTTCCAAGGCCTATCATGAATAAGGAGCTCTGGTACCATAGTGGTTAAAGCGTTTGGCTGCTAACTAAAAAGTCAGCAGTTTGACTTACCAGCTGCTCCACAGGAGAAAGATGAGGCTGTCTGCTTCCATAAATATTTAGTCTTAGAAACCCTATGGAGCAGTTCTACTCTGT
This sequence comes from Orycteropus afer afer, assembly GCF_000298275.1. NCBI lineage: Eukaryota > Metazoa > Chordata > Mammalia > Tubulidentata > Orycteropodidae > Orycteropus > Orycteropus afer. Next base: position 24,988,109 of record NW_006921599.1, read on the forward strand.
CCTATAGGGTCACTATGAGTCGGAATCAGCTCCATGGCAGTGTGTTGGTATCACAGAGTGAAGTGCTACATCTTTGCTTTCCAGCTGCCTAAATATTTTCTCAAAATTGGCCCCCCTGGTTCTGACTAGAAGAGATCAACCAATTACTTGGGGAGTCCAATAGGAGAGATCATCCAATTTCTTGGGGATCTGGAAAGGTTGTTCATGTTGTTGCTGTCAAGTCATCTTTAACTCATAGCAACCTTATGTATAACTGAACAAAAGTCCCCGAGCCATCTTCATGATCAGTAGTATGTTTGGGGCCATTGTTGAGGCTTGACAAAACCATCTTGGTTCTCCTGGAATCCAGATTTCTAGGTTCATGGAAATAGGGTGATCCACCAAGACCATTTACCTTTAGGTGTCCTTTCAAACCTTGAAGAAACTGGTTCCTGGAGCTACTTTCAGGTAAAATAAACAAATAAACAAACAAATAAATAGTAAACAGTTCAGCAGAGACTTTTTGGCCCTAGGCATTGGGATTTTTCAGAAAATTATCTAAGTGCAGCCAGCTTCAAGAAGCAGGAACTTCAGCTTCTAACTAGAGGCTGTGTTTTAGGATTCTGTTTCTGTGTGGTGTGTTCTTGGTGATTCTGTTTCTGTAACCCATACAGCCTGAACCTTTATACCATGCTTTGATGGTATCTTCTGAGAAATTAAAAAGGCAATTACCTATATAACCTCTTTTCACTGTCCCCTCTTCAGAATACCTTCCAGATACTTTGGTTGACAATATCCCATTTATATAACATCTATTCACAATAAATATATTATTAAACTAATTTTTGGTGTTTCTCTAAGCATTTAGGTTTTCAATAGGCTATTGTGTCAATCCACCTACTTGAGGGCTTCTCTCATTTTCAATAATCCTCTACTTTTCCAAGCATGATGTCCTTTTCTAGCACTGGGTTTTCCTGACGGTATGTTGAAAGTCAGCATTTCAAAGTCTTGCCATCCTTACTTCTAAGGAACATTTCGGTTGTATTTCTTCTAAGATTGATTTGTTTTTAATTTCCAGCAGTCCACAGTATATCCAATATACTTCATCAACACCACAATTCTAGCACATCAATTCTTCCTCTGTCTTCCTTTTTTATATATATATATATATTATCCAACTTTCCCATGCATTCCGGAAGGGTAGCAGTGAGTTTTAGTAAATATAAATAGGGATCAGCAGATTCTGTGTTAGATGAGATTATTAGATTTCTATTGCCATCCAGTATTCTTACTTCTACCTTCTCCAAGTATTACTCTTCAGTGTTCAAATTATTCAAAGGAATGTGCTCATTACCTTCCCAATTTCATAAAAATGAGATTATAATGTTTTTGTTCTTCATATATTAGACTAATTCCTTTCATAAACATTGGAAAATTGTATCTTTTATTTAATAATTAGGAGCTCTGGTGGTTTAGTTCCAAAGGCATTTAACTGCTAACCAGAAGGCTGGTGGTTCAAACTCACCAGCCACTCCTCAGAAAGAAGGTTGGGCAATCTACTTCCACAGTGATACCACCTTCTAAACACAAGTAGTGGTCGCCAAGAGTTGGATCCGACTCAATGACAGTGTGTTGTGTTGCATTGTATTTAATAATTGACAAAGAAAACTTCAAATCATGTCAATTAGAGGTAGCTTGGATTAATACATACAAAAGCCATTCAATAAGTATTTTTTGAGTGTCCACTATAGGTTAAGCTCTGTACTAATTGTAGGGGATGAAGCATGAACAATCCCGTCATAGTTCCATAGTTCTTTATTAATGAGCTCGTATTTATTTATCCAGTAAATCAACTTACACAGGGCATATTGAATCACCTTTATTTCTTAATTAGATTATTACAGTTATGGGATGAATTTATTTCAGGTAGTTTTTCTAACAACAATGGGAAAAAGTAAGAAACTAAAAAGAATCTTTCCAAAGCATCCAAAGTTAACTCTTCTTTTGAGTCTTCTTTTCTTTGGTGTCATTACTCTCCTTCACTTTCTGATAACTGTTTCCCAACACACAGGAGTATTTGGTTATCAATTGCTTATTTATGTTTTTTCTCTCCCTGGATTGTGAGCTTCATTCTTAAGCACAAGGAAATGACCTTTCCTGTATGTACTTCCTGCTCACTCATGACACTCCTCCCCAGTCACACAGTAAATATAAGAAGCTCTCTCATTGTAAGAGAGCAAGACACATTGGATGGATGGATAGATGGATGGATGGGTGGGTGGATGGACCGACAGGCAGCTGTGCCCAAGGAGAAGGTCTATTAAGTTGGTCATTTATTAAAGCTATCACATGGCTACCTCATTAGTATAAATTTACTTCTTCAGGTTTTGAAGGAATTCTTTTAGCATAATCAGGCCCTGTAAAGAGCCCTGGTAGCAGGATGGTTAAGAACTCAACTGCTAACCAAAAGGTTGGTGGTTCAAACCTACCCAGTGACCACATGGGAAAAAGATTTGGGGATCTGTTTTGGTAAAAAGGACAGACTTGAAAAGCATATGGGACAGTCTTACTCTGTCACACAGGATTATTATGTGTTGAATTTGACTCAATGACACCCAACAACACTCAGAGCCTATGGTACTGTACAGGGAAAGGTGACTTTATTTTGCTATGAAGAAAAAGTCTTCATAGAATGTGGAAGGCATCCCAGAGAACTCAAATCCACCTCCATGGTTTATAGCTGAAAAAAGAACCATGAGCAATAAAAGCTTCTGACTGAGGTTACAATGCCAGGTAAACACAGTCTGACTAGAACCCAGCATTCTTTACTCCCAGGCCAGGTCTCTTCCTAGTTCACAGTGTACCACATTTGTAAACAGGAGAAATGAGGCAGCATTAGGGATATCTTCAAAAATTCAACATAAATGTGAATTACAGATTGTTTATCAAGCCTCCTGGAGGCCAGGCAAAGGTCTGGGAAGAAGGATGGGGCTCCTTGAATTTATATTTGCTTAAAAGGCTACAGAATGTTTACCCAGAATCCATAGCAGATGCTACATCTTTCCATCTACCTTGATTATGCAGCTGAGTCTGAAATTCTTTGTGACCATGTCTTATGTAGCAATTCAGTCATTTTGATCCTCACCAACAGAAAATTTAAAATGATGGAATTCAAGCCAGCTGAGAAAAAATAAATAACAATGCCGAGAAAAATCTGAAGTTTGGGGCTATGTAAAATGTTATTAACACCATATTAAAACCAGTTGCTGTCAAGTTGACTTGGATTCACAGTGACCTCATGTGTGTTAAGAGTAGAACTGTGCTCCACAGAGTTTTCAGTGGCTGATTTTTCTCAGTAGATCACCAGGCCTTTATTCTAAGGCATCATTGGTTGGACTTAAACCACCAGCCTTTTGGTTAGAGCTGAGTGCATTAACCATTTACACAATCTAGGGACTTCTAATACCATGTTGTTGTTGTTGTTGTTTGCCGTCGAGTCGGCCCCGACTCATAGCGAACCCTCCTTAGGTTTCCGAGGCAGTGTCACTACGGAAGTGGGATTGCCCAACCAATACCATAGCTCTCTCTTAATTACAATATAAGTAAAAGTTTCAAAGTAGTGGGCACTAAGGAAAAAGAGCAATGATACCAAAGAAGAGCTTATATATATATATATATATACACATACACATATTGAACATATTAAAGGATGACATTTCCTCTGATATCTAAATTAACAATAAACTCACATTTGTTTTTGTTCACCAACACATGTTATGCAAAAATGGAGTGGTTTTGATCATTTGAGAGGCAAGGAGGAAACATTGCCTGCCCCTAAATCCACTTACAGAAATTATAGCACAAAACAATGCAATGGTTAATCTTATGTATCATTTGACTAGGCTGTGGTGCCCCATTTGGTCAAATATTAATCTGGATATTTCCAGGAAGGTATCTGTATGTGGTTAACATTAATTCAGTTGATCTTATATAGAACAGATTACCTTCTATAATGTGAATGGGTCTTATTCCATTAGTTAAAGGTCATAAGAGCACAATCCAAGGTTTCCCCAAGGAGAAAGAATCTGCCTCAAGATCATAGCATAGCTACCTTGCCAGAATTATTCATACCTCACTTCTTGGATGACCAAATTTCAGACACAAGAGTGCCATTAATTCCTAGCCTGTTTTCAAACCAAAACTAAGGTGAGCCAATTTCTTAAAATATTTATATATCCATTGTTACCCTTGTTTCCCTTGTTACCCTCCCAAGAGGGATCGGGTCTCCGGGAGCGAGGTAAGCACGGGTGGGCTTGTGCTTACTCACTGATCTGCACTGAGCACTTTCCCTTGTTACCCTCCCGAGAGGGACCAGGTCTCCGGGAGCAAGGTAAGCACGGGCGTA